>NW_020191583.1:0-8809 GCF_002263795.3 Bos taurus
TTGAGCTGTCTAGAGATCTCAACTATGGATCTGACCGCGTAAGGCAATATAATGGGCCACAGTGTCTCTCATCGTTCTGTTTCATGTTGCAGTGATACGGTAGTCACCAATGTATCTTGGTGCACGGTTGTGTGATTCGATTCACTGATTTGACGGTAATTGATGGCATGCACATATCAGGTGACGTTATATGCCTGGTCACTGGTGTAGTGATTCATCGCAGGTAGCACGGATCTGTATGGATGCTGCTACTGATCTCTGGTATCTATGCACGGGCTCATGGTTGGCGTGATCATAGTGCAATGATTTACGTTGGTGAGGCTACTTATATAGCTTGGTCAC
The DNA here is from genome assembly GCF_002263795.3 of Bos taurus. NCBI lineage: Eukaryota > Metazoa > Chordata > Mammalia > Artiodactyla > Bovidae > Bos > Bos taurus. The sequence goes on from NW_020191583.1 coordinate 343, forward strand.
GGGTGATGATTATCGTTTAGCTTGACACAGTAATTGATCAATGCCTGATCATTGGGTGGCTGATGCATGCACTGATCATGTGACTGAGTGCATGTGCACTGATCCGGCGTGACTGATTCTGCAGTGGATCAAGTTGGATATGGTCTATGCACGGGGATCTACGGTGGCTGGTCTATACTACATGGATCCGTGCATATGGTATGGGTGCAGCAGATTCACATGATGATGTCATTGCTGAACACGTGACAGTCATGAGGCACTTATGACTGCTACTCACGGTGTTGCTGGATCATCTGCAATGATATGGTGTGTACCGAGTTTAGCGCGTGGTCAGTGTGACGTGATTTCATATGACACCATTAGGGGTGAGGTGGATTTGCATAGGGGGCACTGATCACGGGTGGTGAATATACACTTGATGTTGGGTTAGGTGGGTGGCGCTGGTTGCCATTTTGACGAGGGATGCACGAGGTTTGGCGGTGGGGTTGTTGGAGGGGTTGTTACAAATCAAAGAACTGGAGCAGATAGCTAATCATGAACTGATTACTGTCTGGTGATCATGGTGGGGACTGATTTCAGTTTTTGGGATGCATGAGCACTGGATAGCCTGATGTTGGTGGGTAGACTGATCATGGACTTTTTGATCACTTATATATGTGTGATCACGTGCTTATTGCGCTTGACAGGTGTGTGATCTTGATCATTTTGGTGCGTCTGATGCATCGGGTTTTGCTCCTTGGGATAGCACTGTATAATTGTGGGTGCGTGCTGGAGGCTATATAACAAAGGAGCTGAGTAAGGATCACATCAAAGTTCAGTTCGAGCATTGGGCATATAATTATTTTTGGAGACCTAGTCGTGGAGGAATGGTAGTGCGCTCAGCTGGGCAAGAAGGTCAAGCTAGGTGATGCAGTTTTGCAGGAATTAAATTACGCAGCACAGCTGGCAATTGTCAAGCAGAGACAGGCAGGATCTTGTGCAGCTCAGCTGGCAATTGTCAGCAGGAGGATGATCAGACGGAATCACGCAGCTCAGCAGGCCCTGATCACGTGACTGAGCATTGCACTGTTCACGTGGCTGTCATTTACACTGATTAGTGAATGATCTGCACTGATCCCTTGGATATCATGCACTGACCATGTGGCTGAATCACACACTCTTCACGTGTCTGACCATGCACTGATCACATGGCTGATCATACTCTGCTCACGTAACTGATCATGCACTAATCACGTAATTGATCATGCACTGATCACGTGGTGATCATGCACTGAACACGTGACTAATCACGCACTGATCATGTGACTGATCAGCACTGATCACGTGGCTATCATGCACTGCTCACGTGGCTCATCATGCAATGATCACGTAATTGATCATGCACTGATCACCTGGCTTATCATGCATTGATCATTGTGACTGATCATGTGCTGATCATGTTTGGTGTCACACACTGGATCATGTGCATCTGCAGGCAATGAACAAAGAGCTGAGTAGGCAGGAATCAGTCAGCAGGCTATAATCATGGAACTCAGCTCTGAGAAATCATGCTGCTCACCTGGCAATAATCAAGTAGATGAGCAGGCAGGAATTATGCAGCACAGGTGGCAATTGTCAAGGAGATGACAGGCAGGAACCGTACAGCTCAGCTGGCAATTGTCAAGCAGATGAGCAGACAGTAATCACGCAGCTCAGCAGGGCCCTTATCACGTGACTGAGCATGCACTGTTCACGTGGCTGATCACACACCTATCACGTGAATAATCATGCACTGATCACGTGGCTCTCATGCACTGATCATGTGATTGCGCATGCACTGATCACGTAATTGTATGCACTGCTCACGTAGCTATCATGCACTGATGACGTGGCTGATCATGCACTGATCACGTAGCTCTCTTGCACTGATCACTTGGCTGATCATACACTCATCATGGGACTGATCGTGCACTGATCACGGCGCTATCATGCATTGTCTACATGACTCCACATGCACTGATCACGTGGATGATCATGCACTGATCACGTGACTGACCATGCACTGATCATGTGAATGATCATGCACTGATCACGTGGCTGATCATGCACTGATCACGTAATTGATCATGCACTGATCACTTTGCTGATCATGCGCTGATCACGTGGCTGATCATACACTGATCACGTGACTGATCATGCACTGATCACGTGACTGATCATGCACTGATCACGTGGCTATCATGCACTGATCACTTGGCTGGTCATACACTGATCACATGACTGATCATGCACTGTTCACGTGACTGATCATGTACTGATCACGTGACTGATCATGCACTGATCACGTAATTGATCATGCACTATTCACGTGGCTGATCATGCAATGATCACGTGACTGACTATGCACCTATCACGTGACTGATCATCCACTGATCAGTTGGCTATCATGCACTGATTACTTGGCTGATCATACAATGATCACGTGACTGATCATGCACTGATCATCTGGCTATCATGCACTCATTACCTGGCTATCGTGCACTGATCACGTGGTTGATCATACACTGATCACGAGACTGATCATGCACTGATCACGTCTATATCATGCACTGATCACATGACTGCCCATGCACTGATCACCCGGATGATCATACACTGATCATGTGACAGATTATGCACTGATCACGTGGCTATCATGCACTGCTCACGCGGCTGTTCATGCAGTGATCACGTAGCTACCATGTACTGGTCACGTGAGTGATCATGCACTGATCACGTAATTGATCATGCACTGATCAGGTGACTTATCATGCACTGTTCACGTGAGTGATCATGCACTGATCACGTGACTGATCATGCACTGATCTCGTGGCTATCATGCACGGCTCATGTGGCTGATCATGCAATGATTACCTAGCTACCATATACTGGTCACGTGACTGATCATGCACTGATCACGTAATTGATCATGCACTGATCATGTGGCTGATCATCCACTGATCACGTGACTGATCATGCACTGATCACGTGACTGATCATGCAGTGATCACGTGGATATCATGCACTGATCACTTGGCTGGTCATACACTGATCACGTGCCTGGTCATGCACAGATTACATGACTGATCATGCACTGAACACGTGACTGATCATGCACTGATCAGGTGGCTATCATGCACTACTCACGTGGCTGATCATGCAATGATCATGTAGCTACCATGTACCTGTCAGGTGACTGATCATACACCCCATCAGGTGACGGATCATGCACTGATCACGTGGCTGATCATACACTGATCACCTGCCTGGTCATGCACAGATCACGTGACAAATCATGAACTGATCACATAGCTATCATGAACTGATCACCTGGCTGATCATGCACTGGATCACGTGGCTGATCATGCACTGATACCGTGACTGAGCATGGACTGATCACATGACTATCATGTAGTGATCACGTGACTTAATGGCGCTGATCATGTGACTGATCATGCGCTGATCATGTTGCTATCCATACACTGATCATGTGCCTCTGGAGGCAATAAAACAAAGAGCTGAGTAGGCACGAATCAACAGTCAGCAGGCAATAATCATGGAACTCACCTGTGAGGAAATCATGCTGCTCAGCTGGCAATAATCAAGCAGCTGAGCAGGCAGAATTACGCAGCACAGTGGCAATTGTCAAGCAGACGACAGGCAGGAATCGTGCAGCTCAGCTGGCAATTCAAGCAATGATCAACAGTGAATCACGCATGCTCACAGCCCTGATCACGTGACTGAGCATGCACTGTTCACGTGGCTGATCATACACTGATTACTGTGAATGATCATGCACTGATCCCTTGGATATCATGCACTGACCATGTGGCTACACACATCTTCACGTGTCTGACCATGCACTGATCACATGGCTGATCATACTCTGCTCACGTAACTGATTCATGCACTAATCACGTAATTGATCATGCACTGATCACGTGGCTGATCATGCCCTGAACACGTGACTAATCACGCACTGATCATGTGACTGATCATGCACTGATCACGTGGCTATCATGCACTGCTCACGTGGCTCATCATGCAATGATCACGTAATTGATCATGCACTGATCACCTGCTTATCATGCATTGATCATGTGACTGATCATGTGCGATCATGTTTGGTGTCACACACTGATCATGTGCATCTGCAGGCAATGAACAAAAGCTGAGTAGCAGGAATCAGTCAGCAGCTATAATCATGGAACTCAGCTCTGAGAAATCATGCTGCCTCACCTGGCAATAATCAAGTAGATGGAGGGGCAGGCAGGAATTATGCAGCACAGGTGGCAATTGTCAAGGAGATGACAGGCAGGGAACCGTACAGCTCAGCTGGGCAATTGTCAAGCAGATGAGCAGACAGTAATCACGCAGCTCAGCAGGCCCTTATCACGTGACTGAGCATGCACTGTTCACGTGGCTGATCACCACACTATCACGTGAATCATCATGCACTGATCACGTGGCTCTCATGCACTGATCATGTGTTGCGCATGCACTGATCACGTAATTGTATGCACTGCTCATTAGCTATCATGCACTGATGACGTGGCTGATCATGCACTGATCACGTAGCTCTTGCACTGATCACTTGGCTGATCATACACTATCATGGGACTGATCGTGCACCTGATCACGGGCGCTATCATGCATTGTCTCATGACTCCACATGCACTGATCACGTGATGATCATGCACTGATCACGTGACTGACCATGCACTGATCATGTGACTGATCATGGCACTGATCACGTGGCTGATCATGCACTGATCACGTAATTGATCATGCACTGATCATTTTGCTGATCATGCGCTGATCACGTGGTGATCATACACTGATCACGTGACTGATCATGCACTGATCACGTGGACTGATCATGCACTATCTCGTGCTATCATGCACGGTCATGTGGCGATCATGCAATGATTACCTAGCTACCATAATACTGGTCACGTGACTGATCATGCACTGATCACGTAATTGATCATGGCGCTGATCACGTGGCTGATCATACCACCTGATGCACGTGACTGATACATGCACTGATCACCAGTGACTGATCATGCAGTGGATCACGTGGATATCATGCACTGAGTCACTTGGCTGGTCCATACATCTGATCACGTGGCTGGTCATGTCACCAGATTAGCATGACTGATCATTGCACTGAAAGCACGTGACTGATCATGCACTGATCAGGTGGCTATCTATGCACTACTCACGTGGCTGATGCATTGCATGATCATGGTACGCTATACATGTACGCGTCAGGTGACTGATCATACACCCATCAGGTGACGGATCATGCACTGATCACGTGGCTGATCATAGCACTGATCGTCCCTGCCTGGTCATGGGCACAGATCACGTGGACATAATCATGACTGATCCACATAGCTATCATGAACTGATCACTGGCTGATCATGCACTGATCACGTGCTGATCATGCACTGAACTCCGGTGACTGAGCATGGACTGCATCCACATGAACTTATCATGTAGTGATCACCGTGGACTTAATGGCGCTGATCATGTGACTGATCATCGCGCTGATCATGTTTTGCTATCATACACTGATCATGTGCCTCTGGAGGCAATAAACAAAGAGCTGAGTAGGCACGAATCAAACAGTCAGCAGGCAATAATCATGGAACTCAGCTGTGAGGAATCATGCTGCTCAGTGGCAATAATCAAGCAGCTGAGCAGGCAGGAATTACGCAGCACAGCTGGCAATGTCAACAGACGACAGCAGGAATCGTGCAGCTCAGCTGGCAATTGTCAAGCAGATGATCAGACAGGAATCACGGCAGCTCAGCAGCCCTGATCAGTGACTGAGCAGTGCACTGTTCACGTGGCTGATCATACACTGATTACGTGAATGATCATGCACTATCCTTGGATATCATGCACTGACCATGTGGCTTGATCACACACTCTTCACGTGTCTGACCATGCACTGATCACATGGCTGATCATACTCTGCTCACGTAACTGATCATGCACTAATCACGTAATTGATCATGCACTGATCACGTGGCTGATCATGCACTGAACACGTGACTAATCACGCACTGATCATGTGACTGATCATGCACTGATCACGTGGCTATCATGCACTGCTCACGTGGCTCATCATGCAATGATCACGTAATTGATCATGCACTGATCACCTGGCTTATCATGCATTGATCATGTGACTGATCATGTGCTGATCATGTTTGGTGTCACACACTGATCATGTGCATCTGCAGGCAATGAACAAAGAGCTGAGTAGGCAGGAATCAGTCAGCAGGCTATAATCATGGAACTCAGCTCTGAGAAATCATGCTGCTCACCTGGCAATAATCAAGTAGATGAGCAGGCAGGAATTATGCAGCACAGGTGGCAATTGTCAAGGAGATGACAGGCAGGAACCGTACAGCTCAGCTGGCAATTGTCAAGCAGATGAGCAGACAGTAATCACGCAGCTCAGCAGGCCCTTATCACGTGACTGAGCATGCACTGTTCACGTGGCTGATCACACACCTATCACGTGAATAATCATGCACTGATCACGTGGCTCTCATGCACTGATCATGTGATTGCGCATGCACTGATCACGTAATTGTATGCACTGCTCACGTAGCTATCATGCACTGATGACGTGGCTGATCATGCACTGATCACGTAGCTCTCTTGCACTGATCACTTGGCTGATCATACACTCATCATGGGACTGATCGTGCACTGATCACGGCGCTATCATGCATTGTCTACATGACTCCACATGCACTGATCACGTGGATGATTGCACTGATCACGTGACTGACCATGCACTGATCATGTGACTGATCATGCACTGATCACGTGGCTGATCATGCACTGATCACGTAATTGATCATGCACTGATCATTTTGCTGATCATGCGCTGATCACGTGGCTGATCATACACTGATCACGTGACTGATCATGCACTGATCACGTGACTGATCATGCACTGATCACGTGGCTATCATGCACTGATCACTTGGCTGGTCATACACTGATCACATGACTGATCATGCACTGTTCACGTGACTGATCATGTACTGATCACGTGACTGATCATGCACTGATCACGTAATTGATCATGCACTATTCACGTGGCTGATCATGCAATGATCACGTGACTGACTATGCACTGATCACGTGACTGATCATCCACTGATCAGTTGGCTATCATGCACTGATTACTTGGCTGATCATACAATGATCACGTGACTGATCATGCACTGATCATCTGGCTATCATGCACTCATTACCTGGCTATCGTGCACTGATCACGTGGTTGATCATACACTGATCACGAGACTGATCATGCACTGATCACGTCTATATCATGCACTGATCACATGACTGCCCATGCACTGATCACCCGGATGATCATACACTGATCATGTGACAGATTATGCACTGATCACGTGGCTATCATGCACTGCTCACGCGGCTGTTCATGCAGTGATCACGTAGCTACCATGTACTGGTCACGTGAGTGATCATGCACTGATCACGTAATTGATCATGCACTGATCAGGTGACTTATCATGCACTGTTCACGTGAGTGATCATGCACTGATCACGTGACTGATCATGCACTGATCTCGTGGCTATCATGCACGGCTCATGTGGCTGATCATGCAATGATTACCTAGCTACCATATACTGGTCACGTGACTGATCATGCACTGATCACGTAATTGATCATGCACTGATCATGTGGCTGATCATCCACTGATCACGTGACTGATCATGCGATTGTTCAAGTGCATGATATCCAAGAAGATCAGTGCTGAATGATCATTTTCACAGTAATCGACAGGCTAGTTGAGTGCATAGCCAAATCCAATGCACTTGAGATCAGTGCTTGGTGGTCACTTATGACCTCACTGAGTGATCCACATGCGTAGAGTCAGCGCCTCTGCTGAGGTTCGATGCGTCAGAGATTCTACATGGACTGCATGTCATCATCTGCTTGACAATTTGCCAGCTGAGCTGTCCCGGGATTCCTGCCTGTCGTCTGCTTGACAATTGTCAGCGTGCTGCGTAATTCTGCTGCTCAGACTGCTTGATTATGCCAGCTGAGCAGCCATGGATTCGCTCACAGCTGAGTTCCATAGTTATTGCCTGCTGAGACTGTTTGATTGTGCCTAACCTTTTTCAGCTCTTTGTTTTATGCCTCCAGAGCGCACCATGATCAGTGTCATGTGCAAAATTGTTATTCGACGCGCAATGATCAGTCACCTAAATTCGAATCCCAGCTGCCATTGAAAGTCACGTGATCCACTGACATGATAGTAATAGTGAATCCCAGTCCATGCTTCATGACGTACCCGTATTCAGTGCATGATCCTCAGCATCCAGGTGATCAGGTGTGGCATGTCAGCTCAGGTGTTCAGTGCATTCGTGATCAAGCCTATTGTGATCAAG
>NW_020191584.1:0-97836 GCF_002263795.3 Bos taurus
TGTCAAGCAGAATGAGCAGACAGTAATCACGCAGCTCAGCAGGCCCTTATCAACGTGAACTAGACGATGGAGCGCACGATCTGATCACGATGGTGATTCACAACACACCTATCCGTGAATAATCATGGCACTGATCACGTGGCTCTCATGCACTGATCATGGTGATTGATGAGCACGCAGTACTCACGATCATGATCAGTAATTTATGCACTGTCTCACGTAGCTATCATGCACTGATGACGTGGCTGATCATGCACTGATCACGTAGCTCTCTTGCACTGATCACTTGGCTGATCATACACTCATCATGGACTGATCGTGCACTGATCACGGCGCTATCATGCATTGTCTACATGACTCCACATGCACTGATCACGTGGCTGATCATGCACTGATCACGTGACTGACCATGCACTGATCATGTGACTGATCATGCACTGATCACGTGGCTGATCATGCACTGATCATTTGCTGATCATGCGCTGATCACGTGGCTGATCATACACTGATCACGTGACTGATCATATACTGATCACGTGACTGATCATGCACTGATCACGTGACTGACATCATGATCACACATGATCACATGACTGATCAACTTGATGCATGGAACGACTGATCAACTATTCACGTGGCTGATCATGCAATGATCACGTGACTGACTATGCACTGATCACGTGACTGATCATCCACTGATCAGTTGGCTATCATGCACTGATTACTTGGCTGATCATACAATGATCACGTGACTGATCATGCACTGATCATCTGGCTATCATGCACTCATTACCTGGCTATCGTGCACTGATCACGTGGTTGATCATACACTGATCACGAGACTGATCATGCACTGATCACGTCTATATCATGCACTGATCACATGACTGCCCATGCACTGATCACCCGGATGATCATACACTGATCATGTGACAGATCATGCACTGATCACGTGGCTATCATGCACTGCTCACGCGGCTGTTCATGCAGTGATCACGTAGCTACCATGTACTGGTCACGTGAGTGACATGCACTGATCACAGTGACTGATCATGCACTGATCTCGTGGCTATCATGCACGGCTCATGTGGCTGATCATGCAATGATTACCTAGCTACCATATACTGGTCACGTGACTGATCATGCACTGATCACGTAATTGATCATGCACTGATCATGTGGCTGATCATCCACTGATCACGTGACTGATCATGCACTGATCACGTGACTGATCATGCAGTGATCACGTGGATATCATGCACTGATCACTTGGCTGGTCATACACTGATCACGTGCCTGGTCATGCACAGATTACATGACTGATCATGCACTGAACACGTGACTGATCATGCACTGATCAGGTGGCTATCATGCACTACTCACGTGGCTGATCATGCAATGATCATGTAGCTACCATGTACCGGTCAGGTGACTGATCATACACCCATCAGGTGACGGATCATGCACTGATCACGTGGCTGATCATAACACTGATCACCTGCCTGGTCATGCACAGATCACGTGACAAATCATGAACTGATCACATAGCTATCATGAACTGATCACCTGGCTGATCATGCACTGATCACGTGGCTGATCATGCACTGATACCGTGACTGAGCATGGACTGATCACATGGACTTTCATGTTAGGTGATCACGTGGACCTTAATGGCGCTCGGATCATGTGACTGGACTCATGCGCTGATCATGTTGGCCTATCAGTTACACTGATCGAGTGTGCCTCTGGAGGCAACATAAACCAAAGAGGCTGGAGTAGGGCACGAATCAAACAGTCAAGCAGGGCAATAAATCATGAAGCTCAGCTGTGGAGGAATTCATGGCTGCTCAGCTGGAAATAATCAAGCAGCTGAGCAGGCAGGAATTACGCAGCACAGCTGGCAATTGTCAAGCAGACGACAGGCAGGAATCGTGCAGCTCAGCTGGCAATTGTCAAGCAGATGATCAGACAGGAATCACGCAGCTCAGCAGGCCCTGATCACGTGACTGAGCATGCACTGTTCACGTGGCTGATCATACACTGATTACGTGAATGATCATGCACTGATCCCTGGATATTCATGCACTGCACCATGTGGCTGATCACACACTCTTCACGTGTCTGACCATGCACTGATCACATGGCTGATCATACTCTGCTCACGTAACTGATCATGCACTAATCACGTAAATTGATCATGCACTGATCACGTGGCTGATCACTGCACTGAACACGTGACTAATCACGCACTGATCATGTGGACTGATCAGTCCACTGATCACGTGGGCTATCATGCACTGCTCACGTGGCTCATCATGCAATGATCACGTAATTGATCATGCACTGATCACCTGGCTTATCATGCATTGATCATGTGACTGATCATTGTGCTGATCATGTTTGGTGTCACACCACTGATCATGTGCATCTGCAGGCAATGAACAAAGAGCTGAGTAGGCAGGAATCAGTCAGCAGGCTATAATCATGGAACTCAGCTCTGAGAAATCATGCTGCTCACCTGGCAATAATCAAGTAGATGAGCAGGCAGGAATTATGCAGCACAATGGTGGCAATTGTCAAGGAGATGACAGGCAGGAACCGTACAGCTCAGCTGGCAAATTGTCAAGCAGATGAGCAGACAGTAATCACGCAGCTCAGCAGGCCCTTATCACGTGACTGAGCATGCACTGTTCACGTGGCTGATCACACACCTATCACGTGAATAATTCATGCACTGATCACGTGGCTCTCATGCACTGATCATGTGATTGCGCATGCACTGATCACGTAATTGTATGCACTGCTCACGTAGCTATCATGCACTGATGACGTGGCTGATCATGCACTGATCACGTAGCTCTCTTGCACTGATCACTTGGCTGATCATACACTCATCATGGGACTGATCGTGCACTGATCACGGCGCTATCATGCATTGTCTACATGACTCCACATGCACTGATCACGTGGATGATCATGCACTGATCACGTGACTGACATGCACTGATCATGTGACTGATCATGCACTGATCACGTGGCTGATCATGCACTGATCATTTTGCTTGATCATGCGCAGATCACGTGGCTGATCATACACTGATCACGTGACTGATCATGGCCACTGATCACGTGACTGATCATGCACTGATCACGTGACTGATCATGCACTGATCACGTAATTATCATGCACTATTCACGTGGCTGATCATGCAATGATCACGTGACTGACTATGCACTGATCACGTGACTGATCATCCACTGATCAGTTGGCTATCATGCACTGATTACTTGGCTGATCATACAATGATCACGTGACTGATCATGCACTGATCACGTGACTGATCATGCACTGATCACGTGACTGATCATGCACTGATCACGTAATTGATCATGCACTATTCACGTGGCTGATCATGCAATGATCACGTGACTGACTATGCACTGATCACGTGACTGATCATCCACTGATCAGTTGGCTATCATGCACTGATTACTGGCTGATCATACAATGATCACGTGACTGATCATGCCTGATCATCTGGCTATCAGCACTCATTACCTGGCTATCGTGCACTGATCACGTGGTTGATCATACACTGATCACGAGACTTATCATGCACTGAATCACGTCTATATCATGCACTGATCACATGACTGCCCATGCACTGATCACCCGGATGATCATACACTGATCATGTGGACAGATTATGCACTGATCACGTGGCTATCATGCACTGCTCACGCGGCTGTTCATGCAGTGATCACGTAGCTACCATGTACTGGTCACGTGAGTGATCATGCACTGATCACGTGACTGATCATGCACTGATCTCGTGGCTATCATGCACGGCTCATGTGGCTGATCATGCAATGATTAACCTAGCTACCATATACTGGTCACGTGACTGATCATGCACTGAATCACGTAATTGATCATGCACTGATCATGTGGCTGATCATCCACTGATCACGTGACTGATCAATGCACTGATCACGTGACTGATCATGCAGTGATCACGTGGATATCATGCACTGATCACTTGGCTGGTCATACACTGATCACGTGCCTGGTCATGCACAGATTACATGACTGATCATGCCACTGAACACGTGACTGATCATGCACTGATCAGGTGGCTATCATGCACTACTCACGTGGCTGATCATGCAATGATCATGTAGCTACCATGTACCGGTCAGGTGACTGATCATACACCCATCAGGTGACGGATCATGCACTGATCACGTGGCTGATCATACACTGATCACCTGCCTGGTCATGCACAGATCACGTGACAAATCATGAACTGATCACATAGCTATCATGAAACTGATCACCTGGCTGATCATGCACTGATCACGTGGCTGATCATGCACTGATACCGTGACTGAGCATGGCCTGATCACATGACTATCATGTAGTGATCACGTGACTTAATGGCGCTGATCATGTGACTGATCATGCGCTGATCATGTTTGCTATCATACACTGATCATGTGCCTCTGGAGGCAATAAACAAAGAGCTGAGTAGGCACGAATCAAACAGTCAGCAGGCAATAATCATGGAACTCAGCTGTGAGGAATCATGCTGCTCAGCTGGCAATAATCAAGCAGCTGAGCAGGCAGGAATTACGCAGCACAGCTGGCAATTGTCAAGCAGACGACAGGCAGGAATCGTGCAGCTCAGCTGGCAATTGTCAAGCAGATGATCAGACAGGAATCACGCAGCTCAGCAGGCCCTGATCACGTGACTGAGCATGCACTGTTCACGTGGCTGATCATACACTGATTACGTGAATGATCATGCACTGATCCCTTGGATATCATGCACTGACCATGTGGCTGATCACACACTCTTCACGTGTCTGACCATGCACTGATCACATGGCTGATCATACTCTGCTCAGGTAACTGATCATGCACTAATCACGTAATTGATCATGCACTGATCACGTGGCTGATCATGCACTGAACACGTGACTAATCACGCACTGATCATGTGACTGATCATGCACTGATCACGTGGCTATCATGCACTGCTCACGTGGCTCATCATGCAATGATCACGTAATTGATCATGCACTGATCACCTGGCTTATCATGCATTGATCATGTGACTGATCATGTGCTGATCATGTTTGGTGTCACACACTGATCATGTGCATCTGCAGGCAATGAACAAAGAGCTGAGTAGGCAGGAATCAGTCAGCAGGCTATAATCATGGAACTCAGCTCTGAGAAATCATGCTGCTCACCTGGCAATAATCAAGTAGATGAGCAGGCAGGAATTATGCAGCACAGGTGGCAATTGTCAAGGAGATGACAGGCAGGAACCGTACAGCTCAGCTGGCAATTGTCAAGCAGATGAGCAGACAGTAATCACGCAGCTCAGCAGGCCCTTATCACGTGACTGAGCATGCACTGTTCACGTGGCTGATCACACACCTATCACGTGAATAATCATGCAGTGATCACGTGGCTCTCATGCACTGATCATGTGATTGCGCATGCACTGATCACGTAATTGTATGCACTGCTCACGTAGCTATCATGCACTGATGACCTGGCTGATCATGCACTGATCACGTAGCTCTCTTGCACTGATCACTTGGCTGATCATACACTCATCATGGGACTGATCGTGCACTGATCACGGCGCTATCATGCATTGTCTACATGACTCCACATGCACTGATCACGTGGATGATCATGCACTGATCACGTGACTGATCATGCACTGATCATGTGACTGATCATGCACTGATCACGTGGCTGATCATGCACTGATCATTTTGCTGATCATGCGCAGATCACGTGGCTGATCATACACTGATCACGTGACTGATCATGCACTGATCACGTGACTGCTCATTCACTGATCACGTGGCTATCATGCACTGATCACTTGGCTGGTCATACACTGATCACATGACTGATCATGCACTGTTCACGTGACTGATCATGTACTGATCACGTAATTGATCATGCACTATTCACGTGGCTGATCATGCAATGATCACGTGACTGACTATGCACTGATCACGTGACTGATCATCCACTGATCAGTTGGCTATCATGCACTGATTACTTGGCTGATCATACAATGATCACGTGACTGATCATGCACTGATCATCTGGCTATCATGCACTCATTACCTGGCTATCGTGCACTGATCACGTGGTTGATCATACACTGTTCACGAGACTGATCATGCACTGATCACGTCTATATCATGCACTGATCACATGACTGCCCATGCACTGATCACCCGGATGATCATACACTGATCATGTGACAGATCATGCACTGATCACGTGGCTATCATGCACTGCTCACGCGGCTGTTCATGCAGTGATCACGTAGCTACCATGTACTGCTCACGTGAGTGATCATGCACTGATCACGTAATTGATCATGCACAGATCAGGTGACTTATCATGCACTGTTCACGTGAGTGATCATGCACTGATCACGTGACTGATCATGCACTGATCTCGTGGCTATCATGCACGGCTCACGTGGCTGATCATGCAATGATCACGTGACTGATCATGCACTGATCACGTAATTGATCATGCACTGATCAGGTGGCTGATCATCCACTGATCACGTGACTGATCATGCACTGATCACGTGACTGATCATGCACTGATCACTTGGCTGGTCATACACTGATCACGTGCCTGGTCATGCACAGATTACATGACTGATCATGCACTGAACACGTGACTGATCATGCACTGATCAGGTGGCTATCATGCACTACTCACGTGGCTGATCATGCAATGATCATGTAGCTACCATGTACCGGTCAGGTGACTGATCATACACCCATCAGGTGACGGATCATGCACTGATCACGTGGCTGATCATACACTGATCACCTGCCTGGTCATGCACAGATCACGTGACAAATCATGAACTGATCACATAGCTATCATGAACTGATCACCTGGCTGATCATGCACTGATCACGTGGCTATCATGCACTGCTCACGTGGCTCATCATGCAATGATCACGTAATTGATCATGCACTGATCACCTGGCTTATCATGCATTGATCATGTGACTGATCATGTGCTGATCATGTTTGGTGTCACACACTGATCATGTGCATCTGCAGGCAATGAACAAAGAGCTGAGTAGGCAGGAATCAGTCAGCAGGCTATAATCATGGAACTCAGCTCTGAGAAATCATGCTGCTCACCTGGCAATAATCAAGTAGATGAGCAGGCAGGAATTATGCAGCACAGGTGGCAATTGTCAAGGAGATGACAGGCAGGAACCGTACAGCTCAGCTGGCAATTGTCAAGCAGATGAGCAGACAGTAATCACGCAGCTCAGCAGGCCCTTATCACGTGACTGAGCATGCACTGTTCACGTGGCTGATCACACACCTATCACGTGAATAATCATGCACTGATCACGTGACTCTCATGCACTGATCATGTGATTGCGCATGCACTGATCACGTAATTGTATGCACTGCTCACGTAGCTATCATGCACTGATGACGTGGCTGATCACGCACTGATCACGTAGCTCTCTTGCACTGATCACTTGGCTGATCATACACTCATCATGGGACTGATCGTGCACTGATCACGGCGCTATCATTCATTGTCTACATGACTCCACATGCACTGATCACGTGGATGATCATGCACTGATCACGTGACTGACCATGCACTGATCATGTGACTGATCATGCACTGATCACGTGGCTGATCATGCACTGATCATCTTGCTGATCATGCGCAGGTCACGTGGCTGATCATACACTGATCACGTGACTGATCATGCACTGATCACCTGACTGATCATGCACTGATCACGTGGCTATCATGCACTGATCACTTGGCTGGTCATACACTGATCACATGACTGATCATGCACTGTTCACGTGACTGATCATGTACTGATCACGTGACTGATCATGCACTGATCACGTAATTGATCATGCACTATTCACGTGGCTGATCATGCAATGATCACGTGACTGACTATGCACTGATCACGTGACTGATCATCCACTGATCAGTTGGCTATCATGCACTGATTACTTGGCTGATCATACAATGATCACGTGACTGATCATGCACTGATCATCTGGCTATCATGCACTCATTACCTGGCTATCGTGCACTGATCACGTGGTTGATCATACACTGATCACGAGACTGATCATGCACTGATCACGTCTATATCATGCACTGATCACATGACTGCCCATGCACTGATCACCCGGATGATCATACACTGATCATGTGACAGATCATGCACTGATCACGTGGCTATCATGCACTGCTCACGCGGCTGTTCATGCAGTGATCACGTAGCTACCATGTACTGGTCACGTGAGTGATCATGCACTGATCACGTAATTGATCATGCACTGATCAGGTGACTTATCATGCACTGTTCACGTGAGTGATCATGCACTGATCACGTGACTGATCATGCACTGATCTCGTGGCTATCATGCACGGCTCATGTGGCTGATCATGCAATGATTACCTAGCTACCATATACTGGTCACGTGACTGATCATGCACTGATCACGTAATTGATCATGCACTGATCATGTGGCTGATCATCCACTGATCACGTGACTGATCATGCACTGATCACGTGACTGATCATGCAGTGATCACGTGGATATCATGCACTGATCACTTGGCTGGTCATACACTGATCACGTGCCTGGTCATGCACAGATTACATGACTGATCATGCACTGAACACGTGACTGATCATGCACTGATCAGGTGGCTATCATGCACTACTCACGTGGCTGATCATGCAATGATCATGTAGCTACCATGTACCGGTCAGGTGACTGATCATACACCCATCAGGTGACGGATCATGCACTGATCACGTGGCTGATCATACACTGATCACCTGCCTGGTCATGCACAGATCACGTGACAAATCATGAACTGATCACATAGCTATCATGAACTGATCACCTGGCTGATCATGCACTGATCACGTGGCTGATCATGCACTGATACCGTGACTGAGCATGGACTGATCACATGACTATCATGTAGTGATCACGTGACTTAATGGCGCTGATCATGTGACTGATCATGCGCTGATCATGTTTGCTATCATACACTGATCATGTGCCTCTGGAGGCAATAAACAAAGAGCTGAGTAGGCACGAATCAAACAGTCAGCAGGCAATAATCATGGAACTCAGCTGTGAGGAATCATGCTGCTCAGCTGGCAATAATCAAGCAGCTGAGCAGGCAGGAATTACGCAGCACAGCTGGCAATTGTCAAGCAGACGACAGGCAGGAATCGTGCAGCTCAGCTGGCAATTGTCAAGCAGATGATCAGACAGGAATCACGCAGCTCAGCAGGCCCTGATCACGTGACTGAGCATGCACTGTTCACGTGGCTGATCATACACTGATTACGTGAATGATCATGCACTGATCCCTTGGATATCATGCACTGACCATGTGGCTGATCACACACTCTTCACGTGTCTGACCATGCACTGATCACATGGCTGATCATACTCTGCTCACGTAACTGATCATGCACTAATCACGTAATTGATCATGCACTGATCACGTGGCTGATCATGCACTGAACACGTGACTAATCACGCACTGATCATGTGACTGATCAGGCACTGATCACGTGGCTATCATGCACTGCTCACGTGGCTCATCATGCAATGATCACGTAATTGATCATGCACTGATCACCTGGCTTATCATGCATTGATCATGTGACTGATCATGTGCTGATCATGTTTGGTGTCACACACTGATCATGTGCATCTGCAGGCAATGAACAAAGAGCTGAGTAGGCAGGAATCAGTCAGCAGGCTATAATCATGGAACTCAGCTCTGAGAAATCATGCTGCTCACCTGGCAATAATCAAGTAGATGAGCAGGCAGGAATTATGCAGCACAGGTGGCAATTGTCAAGGAGATGACAGGCAGGAACCGTACAGCTCAGCTGGCAATTGTCAAGCAGATGAGCAGACAGTAATCACGCAGCTCAGCAGGCCCTTATCACGTGACTGAGCATGCACTGTTCACGTGGCTGATCACACACCTATCACGTGAATAATCATGCACTGATCACGTGGCTCTCATGCACTGATCATGTGATTGCGCATGCACTGATCACGTAATTGTATGCACTGCTCACGTAGCTATCATGCACTGATGACGTGGCTGATCACGCACTGATCACGTAGCTCTCTTGCACTGATCATTGGCTGATCATACACTCATCATGGGACTGATCGTGCACTGATCACGGCGCTATCATTCATTGTCTACATGACTCCACATGCACTGATCACGTGGATGAACATGCACTGATCACGTGACTGACCATGCACTGATCATGTGACTGATCATGCACTGATCACGTGGCTGATCATGCACTGATCATTTTGCTGATCATGCGCAGATCACGTGGCTGATCATACACTGATCACGTGACTGATCATGCACTGATCACGTGACTGATCATGCACTGATCACGTGGCTATCATGCACTGATCACTTGGCTGGTCATACACTGATCACATGACTGATCATGCACTGTTCACGTGACTGATCATGTACTGATCACGTGACTGATCATGCACTGATCACGTAATTGATCATGCACTATTCACGTGGCTGATCATGCAATGATCACGTGACTGACTATGCACTGATCACGTGACTGATCATCCACTGATCAGTTGGCTATCATGCACTGATTACTTGGCTGATCATACAATGATCACGTGACTGATCATGCTCTGATCATCTGGCTATCATGCACTCATTACCTGGCTATCGTGCACTGATCACGTGGTTGATCATACACTGATCACGAGACTGATCATGCACTGATCACGTCTATATCATGCACTGATCACATGACTGCCCATGCACTGATCACCCGGATGATCATACACTGATCATGTGACAGATCATGCACTGATCACGTGGCTATCATGCACTGCTCACGCGGCTGTTCATGCAGTGATCACGTAGCTACCATGTACTGGTCACGTGAGTGATCATGCACTGATCACGTAATTGATCATGCACTGATCAGGTGACTTATCATGCACTGTTCACGTGAGTGATCATGCACTGATCACGTGACTGATCATGCACTGATCTCGTGGCTATCATGCACGGCTCATGTGGCTGATCATGCAATGATTACCTAGCTACCATATACTGGTCACGTGACTGATCATGCACTGATCAGTTGGCTATCATGCACTGATTACTTGGCTGATCATAAAATGATCACGTGACTGATCATGCACTGATCATCTGGCTATCATGCACTCATTACCTGGCTATCGTGCACTGATCACGTGGTTGATCATACACTGATCACGAGACTGATCATGCACTGATCACGTAATTGATCATGCACTGATCACGTGGCTGATCATGCACTGATCACGTGACTAATCACGAACTGATCATGTGACTGATCATGCACTGATCACGTGGCTATCATGCACTGCTCACGTGGCTCATCATGCAATGATCACGTAATTGATCATGCACTGATCACCTGGCTTATCATGCATTGATCATGTGACTGATCATGTGCTGATCATGTTTGGTGTCACACACTGATCATGTGCATCTGCAGGCAATGAACAAAGAGCTGAGTAGGCAGGAATCAGTCAGCAGGCTATAATCATGGAACTCAGCTCTGAGAAATCATGCTGCTCACCTGGCAATAATCAAGTAGATGAGCAGGCAGGAATTATGCAGCACAGGTGGCAATTGTCAAGGAGATGACAGGCAGGAACCGTACAGCTCAGCTGGCAATTGTCAAGCAGATGAGCAGACAGTAATCACGCAGCTCAGCAGGCCCTTATCACGTGACTGAGCATGCACTGTTCACGTGGCTGATCACACACCTATCACGTGAATAATCATGCACTGATCACGTGGCTCTCATGCACTGATCATGTGATTGCGCATGCACTGATCACGTAATTGTATGCACTGCTCACGTAGCTATCATGCACTGATGACGTGGCTGATCATGCACTGATCACGTAGCTCTCTTGCACTGATCACTTGGCTGATCATACACTCATCATGGGACTGATCGTGCACTGATCACGGCGCTATCATTCATTGTCTACATGACTCCACATGCACTGATCACGTGGATGATCATGCACTGATCACGTGACTGACCATGCACTGATCATGTGACTGATCATGCACTGATCACGTGGCTGATCATGCACTGATCATCTTGCTGATCATGCGCAGGTCACGTGGCTGATCATACACTGATCACGTGACTGATCATGCACTGATCACCTGACTGATCATGCACTGATCACGTGGCTATCATGCACTGATCACTTGGCTGGTCATACACTGATCACATGACTGATCATGCACTGTTCACGTGACTGATCATGTACTGATCACGTGACTGATCATGCACTGATCACGTAATTGATCATGCACTATTCACGTGGCTGATCATGCAATGATCACGTGACTGACTATGCACTGATCACGTGACTGATCATCCACTGATCAGTTGGCTATCATGCACTGATTACTTGGCTGATCATACAATGATCACGTGACTGATCATGCACTGATCATCTGGCTATCATGCACTCATTACCTGGCTATCGTGCACTGATCACGTGGTTGATCATACACTGATCACGAGACTGATCATGCACTGATCACGTCTATATCATGCACTGATCACATGACTGCCCATGCACTGATCACCCGGATGATCATACACTGATCATGTGACAGATCATGCACTGATCACGTGGCTATCATGCACTGCTCACGCGGCTGTTCATGCAGTGATCACGTAGCTACCATGTACTGGTCACGTGAGTGATCATGCACTGATCACGTAATTGATCATGCACAGATCAGGTGACTTATCATGCACTGTTCACGTGAGTGATCATGCACTGATCACGTGACTGATCATGTACTGATCTCGTGGCTATCATGCACGGCTCATGTGGCTGATCATGCAAGGATTACCTAGCTACCATATACTGGTCACGTGACTGATCATGCACTGATCACGTAATTGATCATGCACTGATCATGTGGCTGATCATCCACTGATCACGTGACTGATCATGTACTGATCACGTGACTGATCATGCAGTGATCACGTGGATATCATGCACTGATCACTTGGCTGGTCATACACTGATCACGTGCCTGGTCATGCACAGATTACATGACTGATCATGCACTGAACACGTGACTGATCATGCACTGATCAGGTGGCTATCATGCACTACTCACGTGGCTGATCATGCAATGATCATGTAGCTACCATGTACCGGTCAGGTGACTGATCATACACCCATCAGGTGACGGATCATGCACTGATCACGTGGCTGATCATACACTGATCACCTGCCTGGTCATGCACAGATCACGTGACAAATCATGAACTGATCACATAGCTATCATGAACTGATCACCTGGCTGATCATGCACTGATCACGTGGCTGATCATGCACTGATACCGTGACTGAGCATGGACTGATCACATGACTATCATGTAGTGATCACGTGACTTAATGGCGCTGATCATGTGACTGATCATGCGCTGATCATGTTTGCTATCATACACTGATCATGTGCCTCTGGAGGCAATAAACAAAGAGCTGAGTAGGCACGAATCAAACAGTCAGCAGGCAATAATCATGGAACTCAGCTGTGAGGAATCATGCTGCTCAGCTGGCAATAATCAAGCAGCTGAGCAGGCAGGAATTACGCAGCACAGCTGGCAATTGTCAAGCAGACGACAGGCAGGAATCGTGCAGCTCAGCTGGCAATTGTCAAGCAGATGATCAGACAGGAATCACGCAGCTCAGCAGGCCCTGATCACGTGACTGAGCATGCACTTTTCACGTGGCTGATCATACACTGATTACGTGAATGATCATGCACTGATCCCTTGGATATCATGCACTGACCATGTGGCTGATCACACACTCTTCACGTGTCTGACCATGCACTGATCACATGGCTGATCATACTCTGCTCACGTAACTGATCATGCACTAATCACGTAATTGATCATGCACTGATCACGTGGCTGATCATGCACTGAACACGTGACTAATCACGCACTGATCATGTGACTGATCAGGCACTGATCACGTGGCTATCATGCACTGCTCACGTGGCTCATCATGCAATGATCACGTAATTGATCATGCACTGATCACCTGGCTTATCATGCATTGATCATGTGACTGATCATGTGCTGATCATGTTTGGTGTCACACACTGATCATGTGCATCTGCAGGCAATGAACAAAGAGCTGAGTAGGCAGGAATCAGTCAGCAGGCTATAATCATGGAACTCAGCTCTGAGAAATCATGCTGCTCACCTGGCAATAATCAAGTAGATGAGCAGGCAGGAATTATGCAGCACAGGTGGCAATTGTCAAGGAGATGACAGGCAGGAACCGTACAGCTCAGCTGGCAATTGTCAAGCAGATGAGCAGACAGTAATCACGCAGCTCAGCAGGCCCTTATCACGTGACTGAGCATGCACTGTTCACGTGGCTGATCACACACCTATCACGTGAATAATCATGCACTGATCACGTGGCTCTCATGCACTGATCATGTGATTGCGCATGCACTGATCACGTAATTGTATGCACTGCTCACGTAGCTATCATGCACTGATGACGTGGCTGATCATGCACTGATCACGTAGCTCTCTTGCACTGATCACTTGGCTGATCATACACTCATCATGGGACTGATCGTGCACTGATCACGGCGCTATCATTCATTGTCTACATGACTCCACATGCACTGATCACGTGGATGATCATGCACTGATCACGTGACTGACCATGCACTGATCATGTGACTGATCATGCACTGATCACGTGGCTGATCATGCACTGATCATTTTGCTGATCATGCGCAGATCACGTGGCTGATCATACACTGATCACGTGCCTGATCATGCACTGATCACGTGGCTATCATGCACTGATCACTTGGCTGGTCATACACTGATCACATGACTGATCATGCACTGTTCACGTGACTGATCATGTACTGATCACGTGACTGATCATGCACTGATCACGTAATTGATCATGCACTATTCACGTGGCTGATCATGCAATGATCACGTGACTGACTATGCACTGATCACGTGACTGATCATCCACTGATCAGTTGGCTATTATGCACTGATTACTTGGCTGATCATACAATGATCACGTGACTGATCATGCACTGATCATCTGGCTATCATGCACTCATTACCTGGCTATCGTGCACTATTCACGTGGTTGATCATACACTGATCACGAGACTGATCATGCACTGATCACGTCTATATCATGCACTGATCACATGACTGCCCATGCACTGATCACCCGGATGATCATACACTGATCATGTGACAGATCATGCACTGATCACGTGGCTATCATGCACTGCTCACGCGGCTGTTCATGCAGTGATCACGTAGCTACCATGTACTGGTCACGTGAGTGATCATGCACTGATCACGTAATTGATCATGCACAGATCAGGTGACTTATCATGCACTGTTCACGTGAGTGATCATGCACTGATCACGTGACTGATCATGCACTGATCTCGTGGCTATCATGCACGGCTCATGTGGCTGATCATGCAAGGATTACCTAGCTACCATATACTGGTCACGTGACTGATCATGCACTGATCACGTAATTGATCATGCACTGATCATGTGGCTGATCATCCACTGATCACGTGACTGATCATGTACTGATCACGTGACTGATCATGCAGTGATCACGTGGATATCATGCACTGATCACTTGGCTGGTCATACACTGATCACGTGCCTGGTCATGCACAGATTACATGACTGATCATGCACTGAACACGTGACTGATCATGCACTGATCAGGTGGCTATCATGCACTACTCACGTGGCTGATCATGCAATGATCATGTAGCTACCATGTACCGGTCAGGTGACTGATCATACACCCATCAGGTGACGGATCATGCACTGATCACGTGGCTGATCATACACTGATCACCTGCCTGGTCATGCACAGATCACGTGACAAATCATGAACTGATCACATAGCTATCATGAACTGATCACCTGGCTGATCATGCACTGATCACGTGGCTGATCATGCACTGATACCGTGACTGAGCATGGACTGATCACATGACTATCATGTAGTGATCACGTGACTTAATGGCGCTGATCATGTGACTGATCATGCGCTGATCATGTTTGCTATCATACACTGATCATGTGCCTCTGGAGGCAATAAACAAAGAGCTGAGTAGGCACGAATCAAACAGTCAGCAGGCAATAATCATGGAACTCAGCTGTGAGGAATCATGCTGCTCAGCTGGCAATAATCAAGCAGCTGAGCAGGCAGGAATTACGCAGCACAGCTGGCAATTGTCAAGCAGACGACAGGCAGGAATCGTGCAGCTCAGCTGGCAATTGTCAAGCAGATGATCAGACAGGAATCACGCAGCTCAGCAGGCCCTGATCACGTGACTGAGCATGCACTTTTCACGTGGCTGATCATACACTGATTACGTGAATGATCATGCACTGATCCCTTGGATATCATGCACTGACCATGTGGCTGATCACACACTCTTCACGTGTCTGACCATGCACTGATCACATGGCTGATCATACTCTGCTCACGTAACTGATCATGCACTAATCACGTAATTGATCATGCACTGATCACGTGGCTGATCATGCACTGAACACGTGACTAATCACGCACTGATCATGTGACTGATCAGTCACTGATCACGTGGCTATCATGCACTGCTCACGTGGCTCATCATGCAATGATCACGTAATTGATCATGCACTGATCACCTGGCTTATCATGCATTGATCATGTGACTGATCATGTGCTGATCATGTTTGGTGTCACACACTGATCATGTGCATCTGCAGGCAATGAACAAAGAGCTGAGTAGGCAGGAATCAGTCAGCAGGCTATAATCATGGAACTCAGCTCTGAGAAATCATGCTGCTCACCTGGCAATAATCAAGTAGATGAGCAGGCAGGAATTATGCAGCACAGGTGGCAATTGTCAAGGAGATGACAGGCAGGAATCGTACAGCTCAGCTGGCAATTGTCAAGCAGATGAGCAGACAGTAATCACGCAGCTCAGCAGGCCCTTATCACGTGACTGAGCATGCACTGTTCACGTGGCTGATCACACACCTATCACGTGAATAATCATGCACTGATCACGTGGCTCTCATGCACTGATCATGTGATTGCGCATGCACTGATCACGTAATTGTATGCACTGCTCACGTAGCTATCATGCACTGATGACGTGGCTGATCATGCACTGATCACGTAGCTCTCTTGCACTGATCACTTGGCTGATCATACACTCATCATGGGACTGATCGTGCACTGATCACGGCGCTATCATTCATTGTCTACATGACTCCACATGCACTGATCACGTGGATGATCATGCACTGATCACGTGACTGACCATGCACTGATCATGTGACTGATCATGCACTGATCACGTGGCTGATCATGCACTGATCATTTTGCTGATCATGCGCAGATCACGTGCCTGATCATGCACTGATCACGTGGCTATCATGCACTGATCACTTGGCTGGTCATACACTGATCACATGACTGATCATGCACTGTTCACGTGACTGATCATGTACTGATCACGTGACTGATCATGCACTGATCACGTAATTGATCATGCACTATTCACGTGGCTGATCATGCAATGATCACGTGACTGACTATGCACTGATCACGTGACTGATCATCCACTGATCAGTTGGCTATTATGCACTGATTACTTGGCTGATCATACAATGATCACGTGACTGATCATGCACTGATCATCTGGCTATCATGCACTCATTACCTGGCTATCGTGCACTGATCACGTGGTTGATCATACACTGATCACGAGACTGATCATGCACTGATCACGTCTATATCATGCACTGATCACATGACTGCCCATGCACTGATCACCCGGATGATCATACACTGATCATGTGACAGATCATGCACTGATCACGTGGCTATCATGCACTGCTCACGCGGCTGTTCATGCAGTGATCACGTAGCTACCATGTACTGGTCACGTGAGTGATCATGCACTGATCACGTAATTGATCATGCACAGATCAGGTGACTTATCATGCACTGTTCACGTGAGTGATCATGCACTGATCACGTGACTGATCATGTACTGATCTCGTGGCTATCATGCACGGCTCATGTGGCTGATCATGCAAGGATTACCTAGCTACCATATACTGGTCACGTGACTGATCATGCACTGATCACGTAATTGATCATGCACTGATCATGTGGCTGATCATCCACTGATCACGTGACTGATCATGCACTGATCACGTGACTGATCATGCAGTGATCACGTGGATATCATGCACTGATCACTTGGCTGGTCATACACTGATCACGTGCCTGGTCATGCACAGATTACATGACTGATCATGCACTGAACACGTGACTGATCATGCACTGATCAGGTGGCTATCATGCACTACTCACGTGGCTGATCATGCAATGATCATGTAGCTACCATGTACCGGTCAGGTGACTGATCATACACCCATCAGGTGACGGATCATGCACTGATCACGTGGCTGATCATACACTGATCACCTGCCTGGTCATGCACAGATCACGTGACAAATCATGAACTGATCACATAGCTATCATGAACTGATCACCTGGCTGATCATGCACTGATCACGTGGCTGATCATGCACTGATACCGTGACTGAGCATGGACTGATCACATGACTATCATGTAGTGATCACGTGACTTAATGGCGCTGATCATGTGACTGATCATGCGCTGATCATGTTTGCTATCATACACTGATCATGTGCCTCTGGAGGCAATAAACAAAGAGCTGAGTAGGCACGAATCAAACAGTCAGCAGGCAATAATCATGGAACTCAGCTGTGAGGAATCATGCTGCTCAGCTGGCAATAATCAAGCAGCTGAGCAGGCAGGAATTACGCAGCACAGCTGGCAATTGTCAAGCAGACGACAGGCAGGAATCGTGCAGCTCAGCTGGCAATTGTCAAGCAGATGATCAGACAGGAATCACGCAGCTCAGCAGGCCCTGATCACGTGACTGAGCATGCACTGTTCACGTGGCTGATCATACACTGATTACGTGAATGATCATGCACTGATCCCTTGGATATCATGCACTGACCATGTGGCTGATCACACACTCTTCACGTGTCTGACCATGCACTGATCACATGGCTGATCATACTCTGCTCACGTAACTGATCATGCACTAATCACGTAATTGATCATGCACTGATCACGTGGCTGATCATGCACTGAACACGTGACTAATCACGCACTGATCATGTGACTGATCAGGCACTGATCACGTGGCTATCATGCACTGCTCACGTGGCTCATCATGCAATGATCACGTAATTGATCATGCACTGATCACCTGGCTTATCATGCATTGATCATGTGACTGATCATGTGCTGATCATGTTTGGTGTCACACACTGATCATGTGCATCTGCAGGCAATGAACAAAGAGCTGAGTAGGCAGGAATCAGTCAGCAGGCTATAATCATGGAACTCAGCTCTGAGAAATCATGCTGCTCACCTGGCAATAATCAAGTAGATGAGCAGGCAGGAATTATGCAGCACAGGTGGCAATTGTCAAGGAGATGACAGGCAGGAACCGTACAGCTCAGCTGGCAATTGTCAAGCAGATGAGCAGACAGTAATCACGCAGCTCAGCAGGCCCTTATCACGTGACTGAGCATGCACTGTTCACGTGGCTGATCACACACCTATCACGTGAATAATCATGCACTGATCACGTGGCTCTCATGCACTGATCATGTGATTGCGCATGCACTGATCACGTAATTGTATGCACTGCTCACGTAGCTATCATGCACTGATGACGTGGCTGATCATGCACTGATCACGTAGCTCTCTTGCACTGATCACTTGGCTGATCATACACTCATCATGGGACTGATCGTGCACTGATCACGGCGCTATCATGCATTGTCTACATGACTCCACATGCACTGATCACGTGGATGATCATGCACTGATCACGTGACTGACCATGCACTGATCATGTGACTGATCATGCACTGATCACGTGGCTGATCATGCACTGATCATTTTGCTGATCATGCACAGATCACGTGGCTGATCATACACTGATAACGTGACTGATCATGCACTGATCACGTGACTGCTCATGCAATGATCACGTGGCTATCATGCACTGATCACTTGGCTGGTCATACACTGATCACATGACTGATCATGCACTGTTCACGTGACTGATCATGTACTGATCACGTAATTGATCATGCACTATTCACGTGGCTGATCATGCAATGATCACGTGACTGACTATGCACTGATCACGTGACTGATCATCCACTGATCAGTTGGCTATCATGCACTGATTACTTGGCTGATCATACAATGATCACGTGACTGATCATGCACTGATCATCTGGCTATCATGCACTCATTACCTGGCTATCGTGCACTGATCACGTGGTTGATCATACACTGATCACGAGACTGATCATGCACTGATCACGTCTATATCATGCACTGATCACATGACTGCCCATGCACTGATCACCCGGATGATCATACACTGATCATGTGACAGATCATGCACTGATCACGTGGCTATCATGCACTGCTCACGCGGCTGTTCATGCAGTGATCACGTAGCTACCATGTACTGGTCACGTGAGTGATCATGCACTGATCACGTAATTGATCATGCACTGATCAGGTGACTTATCATGCACTGTTCACGTGAGTGATCATGCACTGATCACGTGACTGATCATGCACTGATCTCGTGGCTATCATGCACGGCTCATGTGGCTGATCATGCAATGATTACCTAGCTACCATATACTGGTCACGTGACTGATCATGCACTGATCACGTAATTGATCATGCACTGATCATGTGGCTGATCATCCACTGATCACGTGACTGATCATGCACTGATCACGTGACTGATCATGCAGTGATCACGTGGATATCATGCACTGATCACTTGGCTGGTCATACACTGATCACGTGCCTGGTCATGCACAGATTACATGACTGATCATGCACTGAACACGTGACTGATCATGCACTACTCACGTGGCTGATCATGCAATGATCATGTAGCTACCATGTACCGGTCAGGTGACTGATCATACACCCATCAGGTGACGGATCATGCACTGATCACGTGGCTGATCATACACTGATCACCTGCCTGGTCATGCACAGATCACGTGACAAATCATGAACTGATCACATAGCTATCATGAACTGATCACCTGGCTGATCATGCACTGATCACGTGGCTGATCATGCACTGATACCGTGACTGAGCATGGACTGATCACATGACTATCATGTAGTGATCACGTGACTTAATGGCGCTGATCATGTGACTGATCATGCGCTGATCATGTTTGCTATCATACACTGATCATGTGCCTCTGGAGGCAATAAACAAAGAGCTGAGTAGGCACGAATCAAACAGTCAGCAGGCAATAATCATGGAACTCAGCTGTGAGGAATCATGCTGCTCAGCTGGCAATAATCAAGCAGCTGAGCAGGCAGGAATTACGCAGCACAGCTGGCAATTGTCAAGCAGACGACAGGCAGGAATCACGCAGCTCAGCAGGCCCTGATCACGTGACTGAGCATGCACTGTTCACGTGGCTGATCATACACTGATTACGTGAATGATCATGCACTGATCCCTTGGATATCATGCACTGACCATGTGGCTGATCACACACTCTTCACGTGTCTGACCATGCACTGATCACATGGCTGATCATACTCTGCTCACGTAACTGATCATGCACTAATCACGTAATTGATCATGCACTGATCACGTGGCTGATCATGCACTGAACACGTGACTAATCACGCACTGATCATGTGACTGATCATGCACTGATCACGTGGCTATCATGCACTGCTCACGTGGCTCATCATGCAATGATCACGTAATTGATCATGCACTGATCACCTGGCTTATCATGCATTTATCATGTGACTGATCATGTGCTGATCATGTTTGGTGTCACACACTGATCATGTGCATCTGCAGGCAATGAACAAAGAGCTGAGTAGGCAGGAAGCAGTCAGCAGGCTATAATCATGGAACTCAGCTCTGAGAAATCATGCTGCTCACCTGGCAATAATCAAGTAGATGAGCAGGCAGGAATTATGCAGCACAGGTGGCAATTGTCAAGGAGATGACAGGCAGGAACCGTACAGCTCAGCTGGCAATTGTCAAGCAGATGAGCAGACAGTAATCACGCAGCTCAGCAGGCCCTTATCACGTGACTGAGCATGCACTGTTCACGTGGCTGATCACACACCTATCACGTGAATAATCATGCACTGATCACGTGGCTCTCATGCACTGATCATGTGATTGCGCATGCACTGATCACGTAATTGTATGCACTGCTCACGTAGCTATCATGCACTGATGACGTGGCTGATCATGCACTGATCACGTAGCTCTCTTGCACTGATCACTTGGCTGATCATACACTCATCATGGGACTGATCGTGCACTGATCACGGCGCTATCATGCATTGTCTACATGACTCCACATGCACTGATCACGTGGATGATCATGCACTGATCACGTGACTGACCATGCACTGATCATGTGACTGATCATGCACTGATCACGTGGCTGATCATGCACTGATCATTTTGCTGATCATGCGCAGATCACGTGGCTGATCATACACTGATCACGTGACTGATCATGCACTGATCACGTGACTGATCATGCACTGATCACGTGGCTATCATGCACTGATCACTTGGCTGGTCATACACTGATCACATGACTGATCATGCACTGTTCACGTGACTGATCATGTACTGATCACGTGACTGATCATGCACTGATCACGTAATTGATCATGCACTATTCACGTGGCTGATCATGCAATGATCACGTGACTGACTATGCACTGATCACGTGACTGATCATCCACTGATCAGTTGGCTATCATGCACTGATTACTTGGCTGATCATACAATGATCACGTGACTGATCATGCACTGATCATCTGGCTATCATGCACTCATTACCTGGCTATCGTGCACTGATCACGTGGTTGATCATACACTGATCACGAGACTGATCATGCACTGATCACGTCTATATCATGCACTGATCACATGACTGCCCATGCACTGATCACCCGGATGATCATACACTGATCATGTGACAGATCATGCACTGATCACGTGGCTATCATGCACTGCTCACGCGGCTGTTCATGCAGTGATCACGTAGCTACCATGTACTGGTCACGTGAGTGATCATGCACTGATCACGTAATTGATCATGCACAGATCAGGTGACTTATCATGCACTGTTCACGTGAGTGATCATGCACTGATCACGTGACTGATCATGCACTGATCTCGTGGCTATCATGCACGGCTCATGTGGCTGATCATGCAAGGATTACCTAGCTACCATATACTGGTCACGTGACTGATCATGCACTGATCACGTAATTGATCATGCACTGATCATGTGGCTGATCATCCACTGATCACGTGACTGATCATGCACTGATCACGTGACTGATCATGCAGTGATCACGTGGATATCATGCACTGATCACTTGGCTGGTCATACACTGATCACGTGCCTGGTCATGCACAGATTACATGACTGATCATGCACTGAACACGTGACTGATCATGCACTGATCAGGTGGCTATCATGCACTACTCACGTGGCTGATCATGCAATGATCATGTAGCTACCATGTACCGGTCAGGTGACTGATCATACACCCATCAGGTGACGGATCATGCACTGATCACGTGGCTGATCATACACTGATCACCTGCCTGGTCATGCACAGATCACGTGACAAATCATGAACTGATCACATAGCTATCATGAACTGATCACCTGGCTGATCATGCACTGATCACGTGGCTGATCATGCACTGATACCGTGACTGAGCATGGACTGATCACATGACTATCATGTAGTGATCACGTGACTTAATGGCGCTGATCATGTGACTGATCATGCGCTGATCATGTTTGCTATCATACACTGATCATGTGCCTCTGGAGGCAATAAACAAAGAGCTGAGTAGGCACGAATCAAACAGTCAGCAGGCAATAATCATGGAACTCAGCTGTGAGGAATCATGCTGCTCAGCTGGCAATAATCAAGCAGCTGAGCAGGCAGGAATTACGCAGCACAGCTGGCAATTGTCAAGCAGACGACAGGCAGGAATCGTGCAGCTCAGCTGGCAATTGTCAAGCAGATGATCAGACAGGAATCACGCAGCTCAGCAGGCCCTGATCACGTGACTGAGCATGCACTGTTCACGTGGCTGATCATACACTGATTACGTGAATGATCATGCACTGATCCCTTGGATATCATGCACTGACCATGTGGCTGATCACACACTCTTCACGTGTCTGACCATGCACTGATCACATGGCTGATCATACTCTGCTCACGTAACTGATCATGCACTAATCACGTAATTGATCATGCACTGATCACGTGGCTGATCATGCACTGAACACGTGACTAATCACGCACTGATCATGTGACTGATCATGCACTGATCACGTGGCTATCATGCACTGCTCACGTGGCTCATCATGCAATGATCACGTAATTGATCATGCACTGATCACCTGGCTTATCATGCATTGATCATGTGACTGATCATGTGCTGATCATGT
This sequence comes from Bos taurus, assembly GCF_002263795.3. Taxonomy (NCBI): domain Eukaryota; kingdom Metazoa; phylum Chordata; class Mammalia; order Artiodactyla; family Bovidae; genus Bos; species Bos taurus. Next base: position 24,869 of record NW_020191584.1, read on the forward strand.
TTGGTGTCACACACTGATCATGTGCATCTGCAGGCAATGAACAAAGAGCTGAGTAGGCAGGAATCAGTCAGCAGGCTATAATCATGGAACTCAGCTCTGAGAAATCATGCTGCTCACCTGGCAATAATCAAGTAGATGAGCAGGCAGGAATTATGCAGCACAGGTGGCAATTGTCAAGGAGATGACAGGCAGGAACCGTACAGCTCAGCTGGCAATTGTCAAGCAGATGAGCAGACAGTAATCACGCAGCTCAGCAGGCCCTTATCACGTGACTGAGCATGCACTGTTCACGTGGCTGATCACACACCTATCACGTGAATAATCATGCACTGATCACGTGGCTCTCATGCACTGATCATGTGATTGCGCATGCACTGATCACGTAATTGTATGCACTGCTCACGTAGCTATCATGCACTGATGACGTGGCTGATCATGCACTGATCACGTAGCTCTCTTGCACTGATCACTTGGCTGATCATACACTCATCATGGGACTGATCGTGCACTGATCACGGCGCTATCATGCATTGTCTACATGACTCCACATGCACTGATCACGTGGATGATCATGCACTGATCACGTGACTGACCATGCACTGATCATGTGACTGATCATGCACTGATCACGTGGCTGATCATGCACTGATCATTTTGCTGATCATGCGCAGATCACGTGGCTGATCATACACTGATCACGTGACTGATCATGCACTGATCACGTGACTGATCATGCACTGATCACGTGGCTATCATGCACTGATCACTTGGCTGGTCATACACTGATCACATGACTGATCATGCACTGTTCACGTGACTGATCATGTACTGATCACGTGACTGATCATGCACTGATCACGTAATTGATCATGCACTATTCACGTGGCTGATCATGCAATGATCACGTGACTGACTATGCACTGATCACGTGACTGATCATCCACTGATCAGTTGGCTATCATGCACTGATTACTTGGCTGATCATACAATGATCACGTGACTGATCATGCACTGATCATCTGGCTATCATGCACTCATTACCTGGCTATCGTGCACTGATCACGTGGTTGATCATACACTGATCACGAGACTGATCATGCACTGATCACGTCTATATCATGCACTGATCACATGACTGCCCATGCACTGATCACCCGGATGATCATACACTGATCATGTGACAGATCATGCACTGATCACGTGGCTATCATGCACTGCTCACGCGGCTGTTCATGCAGTGATCACGTAGCTACCATGTACTGGTCACGTGAGTGATCATGCACTGATCACGTAATTGATCATGCACAGATCAGGTGACTTATCATGCACTGTTCACGTGAGTGATCATGCACTGATCACGTGACTGATCATGCACTGATCTCGTGGCTATCATGCACGGCTCACGTGGCTGATCATGCAATGATCACGTGACTGATCATGCACTGATCACGTAATTGATCATGCACTGATCATGTGGCTGATCATCCACTGATCACGTGACTGATCATGCACTGATCACGTGACTGATCATGCAGTGATCACGTGGATATCATGCACTGATCACTTGGCTGGTCATACACTGATCACGTGCCTGGTCATGCACAGATTACATGACTGATCATGCACTGAACACGTGACTGATCATGCACTACTCACGTGGCTGATCATGCAATGATCATGTAGCTACCATGTACCGGTCAGGTGACTGATCATACACCCATCAGGTGACGGATCATGCACTGATCACGTGGCTGATCATACACTGATCACCTGCCTGGTCATGCACAGATCACGTGACAAATCATGAACTGATCACATAGCTATCATGAACTGATCACCTGGCTGATCATGCACTGATCACGTGGCTGATCATGCACTGATACCGTGACTGAGCATGGACTGATCACATGACTATCATGTAGTGATCACGTGACTTAATGGCGCTGATCATGTGACTGATCATGCGCTGATCATGTTTGCTATCATACACTGATCATGTGCCTCTGGAGGCAATAAACAAAGAGCTGAGTAGGCACGAATCAAACAGTCAGCAGGCAATAATCATGGAACTCAGCTGTGAGGAATCATGCTGCTCAGCTGGCAATAATCAAGCAGCTGAGCAGGCAGGAATTACGCAGCACAGCTGGCAATTGTCAAGCAGACGACAGGCAGGAATCGTGCAGCTCAGCTGGCAATTGTCAAGCAGATGATCAGACAGGAATCACGCAGCTCAGCAGGCCCTGATCACGTGACTGAGCATGCACTGTTCACGTGGCTGATCATACACTGATTACGTGAATGATCATGCACTGATCCCTTGGATATCATGCACTGACCATGTGGCTGATCACACACTCTTCACGTGTCTGACCATGCACTGATCACATGGCTGATCATACTCTGCTCACGTAACTGATCATGCACTAATCACGTAATTGATCATGCACTGATCACGTGGCTGATCATGCACTGAACACGTGACTAATCACGCACTGATCATGTGACTGATCATGCACTGATCACGTGGCTATCATGCACTGCTCACGTGGCTCATCATGCAATGATCACGTAATTGATCATGCACTGATCACCTGGCTTATCATGCATTGATCATGTGACTGATCATGTGCTGATCATGTTTGGTGTCACACACTGATCATGTGCATCTGCAGGCAATGAACAAAGAGCTGAGTAGGCAGGAATCAGTCAGCAGGCTATAATCATGGAACTCAGCTCTGAGAAATCATGCTGCTCACCTGGCAATAATCAAGTAGATGAGCAGGCAGGAATTATGCAGCACAGGTGGCAATTGTCAAGGAGATGACAGGCAGGAACCGTACAGCTCAGCTGGCAATTGTCAAGCAGATGAGCAGACAGTAATCACGCAGCTCAGCAGGCCCTTATCACGTGACTGAGCATGCACTGTTCACGTGGCTGATCACACACCTATCACGTGAATAATCATGCACTGATCACGTGGCTCTCATGCACTGATCATGTGATTGCGCATGCACTGATCACGTAATTGTATGCACTGCTCACGTAGCTATCATGCACTGATGACGTGGCTGATCATGCACTGATCACGTAGCTCTCTTGCACTGATCACTTGGCTGATCATACACTCATCATGGGACTGATCGTGCACTGATCACGGCGCTGTCATTCATTGTCTACATGACTCCACATGCACTGATCACGTGGATGATCATGCACTGATCACGTGACTGACCATGCACTGATCATGTGACTGATCATGCACTGATCACGTGGCTGATCATGCACTGATCATTTTGCTGATCATGCGCAGATCACGTGGCTGATCATACACTGATCACGTGACTGATCATGCACTGATCACGTGACTGCTCATGCACTGATCACGTTGCTATCATGCACTGATCACTTGGCTGGTCATACACTGATCACATGACTGATCATGCACTGTTCACGTGACTGATCATGTACTGATCACGTAATTGATCATGCACTATTCACGTGGCTGATCATGCAATGATCACGTGACTGACTATGCACTGATCACGTGACTGATCATCCACTGATCAGTTGGCTATCATGCACTGATTACTTGGCTGATCATACAATGATCACGTGACTGATCATGCACTGATCATCTGGCTATCATGCACTCATTACCTGGCTATCGTGCACTGATCACGTGGTTGATCATACACTGATCACGAGACTGATCATGCACTGATCACGTCTATATCATGCACTGATCACATGACTGCCCATGCACTGATCACCCGGATGATCATACACTGATCATGTGACAGATCATGCACTGATCACGTGGCTATCATGCACTGCTCACGCGGCTGTTCATGCAGTGATCACGTAGCTACCATGTACTGGTCACGTGAGTGATCATGCACTGATCACGTAATTGATCATGCACAGATCAGGTGACTTATCATGCACTGTTCACGTGAGTGATCATGCACTGATCACGTGACTGATCATGCACTGATCTCGTGGCTATCATGCACGGCTCATGTGGCTGATCATGCAATGATTACCTAGCTACCATATACTGGTCACGTGACTGATCATGCACTGATCACGTAATTGATCATGCACTGATCATGTGGCTGATCATCCACTGATCACGTGACTGATCATGCACTGATCACGTGACTGATCATGCAGTGATCACGTGGATATCATGCACTGATCACTTGGCTGGTCATACACTGATCACGTGCCTGGTCATGCACAGATTACATGACTGATCATGCACTGAACACGTGACTGATCATGCACTACTCACGTGGCTGATCATGCAATGATCATGTAGCTACCATGTACCGGTCAGGTGACTGATCATACACCCATCAGGTGACGGATCATGCACTGATCACGTGGCTGATCATACACTGATCACCTGCCTGGTCATGCACAGATCACGTGACAAATCATGAACTGATCACATAGCTATCATGAACTGATCACCTGGCTGATCATGCACTGATCACGTGGCTGATCATGCACTGATACCGTGACTGAGCATGGACTGATCACATGACTATCATGTAGTGATCACGTGACTTAATGGCGCTGATCATGTGACTGATCATGCGCTGATCATGTTTGCTATCATACACTGATCATGTGCCTCTGGAGGCAATAAACAAAGAGCTGAGTAGGCACGAATCAAACAGTCAGCAGGCAATAATCATGGAACTCAGCTGTGAGGAATCATGCTGCTCAGCTGGCAATAATCAAGCAGCTGAGCAGGCAGGAATTACGCAGCACAGCTGGCAATTGTCAAGCAGACGACAGGCAGGAATCGTGCAGCTCAGCTGGCAATTGTCAAGCAGATGATCAGACAGGAATCACGCAGCTCAGCAGGCCCTGATCACGTGACTGAGCATGCACTGTTCACGTGGCTGATCATACACTGATTACGTGAATGATCATGCACTGATCCCTTGGATATCATGCACTGACCATGTGGCTGATCACACACTCTTCACGTGTCTGACCATGCACTGATCACATGGCTGATCATACTCTGCTCACGTAACTGATCATGCACTAATCACGTAATTGATCATGCACTGATCACGTGGCTGATCATGCACTGAACACGTGACTAATCACGCACTGATCATGTGACTGATCATGCACTGATCACGTGGCTATCATGCACTGCTCACGTGGCTCATCATGCAATGATCACGTAATTGATCATGCACTGATCACCTGGCTTATCATGCATTGATCATGTGACTGATCATGTGCTGATCATGTTTGGTGTCACACACTGATCATGTGCATCTGCAGGCAATGAACAAAGAGCTGAGTAGGCAGGAATCAGTCAGCAGGCTATAATCATGGAACTCAGCTCTGAGAAATCATGCTGCTCACCTGGCAATAATCAAGTAGATGAGCAGGCAGGAATTATGCAGCACAGGTGGCAATTGTCAAGGAGATGACAGGCAGGAACCGTACAGCTCAGCTGGCAATTGTCAAGCAGATGAGCAGACAGTAATCACGCAGCTCAGCAGGCCCTTATCACGTGACTGAGCATGCACTGTTCACGTGGCTGATCACACACCTATCACGTGAATAATCATGCACTGATCACGTGGCTCTCATGCACTGATCATGTGATTGCGCATGCACTGATCACGTAATTGTATGCACTGCTCACGTAGCTATCATGCACTGATGACGTGGCTGATCATGCACTGATCACGTAGCTCTCTTGCACTGATCACTTGGCTGATCATACACTCATCATGGGACTGATCGTGCACTGATCACGGCGCTATCATTCATTGTCTACATGACTCCACATGCACTGATCACGTGGATGATCATGCACTGATCACGTGACTGACCATGCACTGATCATGTGACTGATCATGCACTGATCACGTGGCTGATCATGCACTGATCATTTTGCTGATCATGCGCTGATCACGTGGCTGATCATACACTGATCACGTGACTGATCATGCACTGATCACGTGACTGATCATGCACTGATCACGTGGCTATCATGCACTGATCACTTGGCTGGTCATACACTGATCACATGACTGATCATGCACTGTTCACGTGACTGATCATGTACTGATCACGTGACTGATCATGCACTGATCACGTAATTGATCATGCACTATTCACGTGGCTGATCATGCAATGATCACGTGACTGACTATGCACTGATCACGTGACTGATCATCCACTGATCAGTTGGCTATCATGCACTGATTACTTGGCTGATCATACAATGATCACGTGACTGATCATGCACTGATCATCTGGCTATCATGCACTCATTACCTGGCTATCGTGCACTGATCACGTGGTTGATCATACACTGATCACGAGACTGATCATGCACTGATCACGTCTATATCATGCACTGATCACATGACTGCCCATGCACTGATCACCCGGATGATCATACACTGATCATGTGACAGATCATGCACTGATCACGTGGCTATCATGCACTGCTCACGCGGCTGTTCATGCAGTGATCACGTAGCTACCATGTACTGGTCACGTGAGTGATCATGCACTGATCACGTAATTGATCATGCACAGATCAGGTGACTTATCATGCACTGTTCACGTGAGTGATCATGCACTGATCACGTGACTGATCATGCACTGATCTCGTGGCTATCATGCACGGCTCATGTGGCTGATCATGCAATGATTACCTAGCTACCATATACTGGTCACGTGACTGATCATGCACTGATCACGTAATTGATCATGCACTGATCATGTGGCTGATCATCCACTGATCACGTGACTGATCATGCACTGATCACGTGACTGATCATGCAGTGATCACGTGGATATCATGCACTGATCACTTGGCTGGTCATACACTGATCACGTGCCTGGTCATGCACAGATTACATGACTGATCATGCACTGAACACGTGACTGATCATGCACTGATCAGGTGGCTATCATGCACTACTCACGTGGCTGATCATGCAATGATCATGTAGCTACCATGTACCGGTCAGGTGACTGATCATACACCCATCAGGTGACGGATCATGCACTGATCACGTGGCTGATCATACACTGATCACCTGCCTGGTCATGCACAGATCACGTGACAAATCATGAACTGATCACATAGCTATCATGAACTGATCACCTGGCTGATCATGCACTGATCACGTGGCTGATCATGCACTGATACCGTGACTGAGCATGGACTGATCACATGACTATCATGTAGTGATCACGTGACTTAATGGCGCTGATCATGTGACTGATCATGCGCTGATCATGTTTGCTATCATACACTGATCATGTGCCTCTGGAGGCAATAAACAAAGAGCTGAGTAGGCACGAATCAAACAGTCAGCAGGCAATAATCATGGAACTCAGCTGTGAGGAATCATGCTGCTCAGCTGGCAATAATCAAGCAGCTGAGCAGGCAGGAATTACGCAGCACAGCTGGCAATTGTCAAGCAGACGACAGGCAGGAATCGTGCAGCTCAGCTGGCAATTGTCAAGCAGATGATCAGACAGGAATCACGCAGCTCAGCAGGCCCTGATCACGTGACTGAGCATGCACTGTTCACGTGGCTGATCATACACTGATTACGTGAATGATCATGCACTGATCCCTTGGATATCATGCACTGACCATGTGGCTGATCACACACTCTTCACGTGTCTGACCATGCACTGATCACATGGCTGATCATACTCTGCTCACGTAACTGATCATGCACTAATCACGTAATTGATCATGCACTGATCACGTGGCTGATCATGCACTGAACACGTGACTAATCACGCACTGATCATGTGACTGATCATGCACTGATCACGTGGCTATCATGCACTGCTCACGTGGCTCATCATGCAATGATCACGTAATTGATCATGCACTGATCACCTGGCTTATCATGCATTGATCATGTGACTGATCATGTGCTGATCATGTTTGGTGTCACACACTGATCATGTGCATCTGCAGGCAATGAACAAAGAGCTGAGTAGGCAGGAATCAGTCAGCAGGCTATAATCATGGAACTCAGCTCTGAGAAATCATGCTGCTCACCTGGCAATAATCAAGTAGATGAGCAGGCAGGAATTATGCAGCACAGGTGGCAATTGTCAAGGAGATGACAGGCAGGAACCGTACAGCTCAGCTGGCAATTGTCAAGCAGATGAGCAGACAGTAATCACGCAGCTCAGCAGGCCCTTATCACGTGACTGAGCATGCACTGTTCACGTGGCTGATCACACACCTATCACGTGAATAATCATGCACTGATCACGTGGCTCTCATGCACTGATCATGTGATTGCGCATGCACTGATCACGTAATTGTATGCACTGCTCACGTAGCTATCATGCACTGATGACGTGGCTGATCATGCACTGATCACGTAGCTCTCTTGCACTGATCACTTGGCTGATCATACACTCATCATGGGACTGATCGTGCACTGATCACGGCGCTATCATTCATTGTCTACATGACTCCACATGCACTGATCACGTGGATGATCATGCACTGATCACGTGACTGACCATGCACTGATCATGTGACTGATCATGCACTGATCACGTGGCTGATCATGCACTGATCATTTTGCTGATCATGCGCAGATCACGTGGCTGATCATACACTGATCACGTGACTGATCATGCACTGATCACGTGACTGATCATGCACTGATCACGTGGCTATCATGCACTGATCACTTGGCTGGTCATACACTGATCACATGACTGATCATGCACTGTTCACGTGACTGATCATGTACTGATCACGTGACTGATCATGCACTGATCACGTAATTGATCATGCACTATTCACGTGGCTGATCATGCAATGATCACGTGACTGACTATGCACTGATCACGTGACTGATCATCCACTGATCAGTTGGCTATCATGCACTGATTACTTGGCTGATCATACAATGATCACGTGACTGATCATGCACTGATCATCTGGCTATCATGCACTCATTACCTGGCTATCGTGCACTGATCACGTGGTTGATCATACACTGATCACGAGACTGATCATGCACTGATCACGTCTATATCATGCACTGATCACATGACTGCCCATGCACTGATCACCCGGATGATCATACACTGATCATGTGACAGATCATGCACTGATCACGTGGCTATCATGCACTGCTCACGCGGCTGTTCATGCAGTGATCACGTAGCTACCATGTACTGGTCACGTGAGTGATCATGCACTGATCACGTAATTGATCATGCACAGATCAGGTGACTTATCATGCACTGTTCACGTGAGTGATCATGCACTGATCACGTGACTGATCATGCACTGATCTCGTGGCTATCATGCACGGCTCATGTGGCTGATCATGCAATGATTACCTAGCTACCATATACTGGTCACGTGACTGATCATGCACTGATCACGTAATTGATCATGCACTGATCATGTGGCTGATCATCCACTGATCACGTGACTGATCATGCACTGATCACGTGACTGATCATGCAGTGATCACGTGGATATCATGCACTGATCACTTGGCTGGTCATACACTGATCACGTGCCTGGTCATGCACAGATTACATGACTGATCATGCACTGAACACGTGACTGATCATGCACTGATCAGGTGGCTATCATGCACTACTCACGTGGCTGATCATGCAATGATCATGTAGCTACCATGTACCGGTCAGGTGACTGATCATACACCCATCAGGTGACGGATCATGCACTGATCACGTGGCTGATCATACACTGATCACCTGCCTGGTCATGCACAGATCACGTGACAAATCATGAACTGATCACATAGCTATCATGAACTGATCACCTGGCTGATCATGCACTGATCACGTGGCTGATCATGCACTGATACCGTGACTGAGCATGGACTGATCACATGACTATCATGTAGTGATCACGTGACTTAATGGCGCTGATCATGTGACTGATCATGCGCTGATCATGTTTGCTATCATACACTGATCATGTGCCTCTGGAGGCAATAAACAAAGAGCTGAGTAGGCACGAATCAAACAGTCAGCAGGCAATAATCATGGAACTCAGCTGTGAGGAATCATGCTGCTCAGCTGGCAATAATCAAGCAGCTGAGCAGGCAGGAATTACGCAGCACAGCTGGCAATTGTCAAGCAGACGACAGGCAGGAATCGTGCAGCTCAGCTGGCAATTGTCAAGCAGATGATCAGACAGGAATCACGCAGCTCAGCAGGCCCTGATCACGTGACTGAGCATGCACTGTTCACGTGGCTGATCATACACTGATTACGTGAATGATCATGCACTGATCCCTTGGATATCATGCACTGACCATGTGGCTGATCACACACTCTTCACGTGTCTGACCATGCACTGATCACATGGCTGATCATACTCTGCTCACGTAACTGATCATGCACTAATCACGTAATTGATCATGCACTGATCACGTGGCTGATCATGCACTGAACACGTGACTAATCACGCACTGATCATGTGACTGATCATGCACTGATCACGTGGCTATCATGCACTGCTCACGTGGCTCATCATGCAATGATCACGTAATTGATCATGCACTGATCACCTGGCTTATCATGCATTGATCATGTGACTGATCATGTGCTGATCATGTTTGGTGTCACACACTGATCATGTGCATCTGCAGGCAATGAACAAAGAGCTGAGTAGGCAGGAATCAGTCAGCAGGCTATAATCATGGAACTCAGCTCTGAGAAATCATGCTGCTCACCTGGCAATAATCAAGTAGATGAGCAGGCAGGAATTATGCAGCACAGGTGGCAATTGTCAAGGAGATGACAGGCAGGAACCGTACAGCTCAGCTGGCAATTGTCAAGCAGATGAGCAGACAGTAATCACGCAGCTCAGCAGGCCCTTATCACGTGACTGAGCATGCACTGTTCACGTGGCTGATCACACACCTATCACGTGAATAATCATGCACTGATCACGTGGCTCTCATGCACTGATCATGTGATTGCGCATGCACTGATCACGTAATTGTATGCACTGCTCACGTAGCTATCATGCACTGATGACGTGGCTGATCATGCACTGATCACGTAGCTCTCTTGCACTGATCACTTGGCTGATCATACACTCATCATGGGACTGATCGTGCACTGATCACGGCGCTATCATTCATTGTCTACATGACTCCACATGCACTGATCACGTGGATGATCATGCACTGATCACGTGACTGACCATGCACTGATCATGTGACTGATCATGCACTGATCACGTGGCTGATCATGCACTGATCATTTTGCTGATCATGCGCAGATCACGTGGCTGATCATACACTGATCACGTGACTGATCATGCACTGATCACGTGACTGATCATGCACTGATCACGTGGCTATCATGCACTGATCACTTGGCTGGTCATACACTGATCACATGACTGATCATGCACTGTTCACGTGACTGATCATGTACTGATCACGTAATTGATCATGCACTATTCACGTGGCTGATCATGCAATGATCACGTGACTGACTATGCACTGATCACGTGACTGATCATCCACTGATCAGTTGGCTATCATGCACTGATTACTTGGCTGATCATACAATGATCACGTGACTGATCATGCACTGATCATCTGGCTATCATGCACTCATTACCTGGCTATCGTGCACTGATCACGTGGTTGATCATACACTGATCACGAGACTGATCATGCACTGATCACGTCTATATCATGCACTGATCACATGACTGCCCATGCACTGATCACCCGGATGATCATACACTGATCATGTGACAGATCATGCACTGATCACGTGGCTATCATGCACTGCTCACGCGGCTGTTCATGCAGTGATCACGTAGCTACCATGTACTGGTCACGTGAGTGATCATGCACTGATCACGTAATTGATCATGCACAGATCAGGTGACTTATCATGCACTGTTCACGTGAGTGATCATGCACTGATCACGTGACTGATCATGCACTGATCTCGTGGCTATCATGCACGGCTCATGTGGCTGATCATGCAATGATTACCTAGCTACCATATACTGGTCACGTGACTGATCATGCACTGATCACGTAATTGATCATGCACTGATCATGTGGCTGATCATCCACTGATCACGTGACTGATCATGCACTGATCACGTGACTGATCATGCAGTGATCACGTGGATATCATGCACTGATCACTTGGCTGGTCATACACTGATCACGTGCCTGGTCATGCACAGATTACATGACTGATCATGCACTGAACACGTGACTGATCATGCACTGATCAGGTGGCTATCATGCACTACTCACGTGGCTGATCATGCAATGATCATGTAGCTACCATGTACCGGTCAGGTGACTGATCATACACCCATCAGGTGACGGATCATGCACTGATCACGTGGCTGATCATACACTGATCACCTGCCTGGTCATGCACAGATCACGTGACAAATCATGAACTGATCACATAGCTATCATGAACTGATCACCTGGCTGATCATGCACTGATCACGTGGCTGATCATGCACTGATACCGTGACTGAGCATGGACTGATCACATGACTATCATGTAGTGATCACGTGACTTAATGGCGCTGATCATGTGACTGATCATGCGCTGATCATGTTTGCTATCATACACTGATCATGTGCCTCTGGAGGCAATAAACAAAGAGCTGAGTAGGCACGAATCAAACAGTCAGCAGGCAATAATCATGGAACTCAGCTGTGAGGAATCATGCTGCTCAGCTGGCAATAATCAAGCAGCTGAGCAGGCAGGAATTACGCAGCACAGCTGGCAATTGTCAAGCAGACGACAGGCAGGAATCGTGCAGCTCAGCTGGCAATTGTCAAGCAGATGATCAGACAGGAATCACGCAGCTCAGCAGGCCCTGATCACGTGACTGAGCATGCACTGTTCACGTGGCTGATCATACACTGATTACGTGAATGATCATGCACTGATCCCTTGGATATCATGCACTGACCATGTGGCTGATCACACACTCTTCACGTGTCTGACCATGCACTGATCACATGGCTGATCATACTCTGCTCACGTAACTGATCATGCACTAATCACGTAATTGATCATGCACTGATCACGTGGCTGATCATGCACTGAACACGTGACTAATCACGCACTGATCATGTGACTGATCATGCACTGATCACGTGGCTATCATGCACTGCTCACGTGGCTCATCATGCAATGATCACGTAATTGATCATGCACTGATCACCTGGCTTATCATGCATTGATCATGTGACTGATCATGTGCTGATCATGTTTGGTGTCACACACTGATCATGTGCATCTGCAGGCAATGAACAAAGAGCTGAGTAGGCAGGAATCAGTCAGCAGGCTATAATCATGGAACTCAGCTCTGAGAAATCATGCTGCTCACCTGGCAATAATCAAGTAGATGAGCAGGCAGGAATTATGCAGCACAGGTGGCAATTGTCAAGGAGATGACAGGCAGGAACCGTACAGCTCAGCTGGCAATTGTCAAGCAGATGAGCAGACAGTAATCACGCAGCTCAGCAGGCCCTTATCACGTGACTGAGCATGCACTGTTCACGTGGCTGATCACACACCTATCACGTGAATAATCATGCACTGATCACGTGGCTCTCATGCACTGATCATGTGATTGCGCATGCACTGATCACGTAATTGTATGCACTGCTCACGTAGCTATCATGCACTGATGACGTGGCTGATCATGCACTGATCACGTAGCTCTCTTGCACTGATCACTTGGCTGATCATACACTCATCATGGGACTGATCGTGCACTGATCACGGCGCTATCATGCATTGTCTACATGACTCCACATGCACTGATCACGTGGATGATCATGCACTGATCACGTGACTGACCATGCACTGATCATGTGACTGATCATGCACTGATCACGTGGCTGATCATGCACTGATCATTTTGCTGATCATGCGCAGATCACGTGGCTGATCATACACTGATCACGTGACTGATCATGCACTGATCACGTGACTGATCATGCACTGATCACGTGGCTATCATGCACTGATCACTTGGCTGGTCATACACTGATCACATGACTGATCATGCACTGTTCACGTGACTGATCATGTACTGATCACGTGACTGATCATGCACTGATCACGTAATTGATCATGCACTATTCACGTGGCTGATCATGCAATGATCACGTGACTGACTATGCACTGATCACGTGACTGATCATCCACTGATCAGTTGGCTATCATGCACTGATTACTTGGCTGATCATACAATGATCACGTGACTGATCATGCACTGATCATCTGGCTATCATGCACTCATTACCTGGCTATCGTGCACTGATCACGTGGTTGATCATACACTGATCACGAGACTGATCATGCACTGATCACGTCTATATCATGCACTGATCACATGACTGCCCATGCACTGATCACCCGGATGATCATACACTGATCATGTGACAGATCATGCACTGATCACGTGGCTATCATGCACTGCTCACGCGGCTGTTCATGCAGTGATCACGTAGCTACCATGTACTGGTCACGTGAGTGATCATGCACTGATCACGTAATTGATCATGCACAGATCAGGTGACTTATCATGCACTGTTCACGTGAGTGATCATGCACTGATCACGTGACTGATCATGCACTGATCTCGTGGCTATCATGCACGGCTCATGTGGCTGATCATGCAATGATTACCTAGCTACCATATACTGGTCACGTGACTGATCATGCACTGATCACGTAATTGATCATGCACTGATCATGTGGCTGATCATCCACTGATCACGTGACTGATCATGCACTGATCACGTGACTGATCATGCAGTGATCACGTGGATATCATGCACTGATCACTTGGCTGGTCATACACTGATCACGTGCCTGGTCATGCACAGATTACATGACTGATCATGCACTGAACACGTGACTGATCATGCACTGATCAGGTGGCTATCATGCACTACTCACGTGGCTGATCATGCAATGATCATGTAGCTACCATGTACCGGTCAGGTGACTGATCATACACCCATCAGGTGACGGATCATGCACTGATCACGTGGCTGATCATACACTGATCACCTGCCTGGTCATGCACAGATCACGTGACAAATCATGAACTGATCACATAGCTATCATGAACTGATCACCTGGCTGATCATGCACTGATCACGTGGCTGATCATGCACTGATACCGTGACTGAGCATGGACTGATCACATGACTATCATGTAGTGATCACGTGACTTAATGGCGCTGATCATGTGACTGATCATGCGCTGATCATGTTTGCTATCATACACTGATCATGTGCCTCTGGAGGCAATAAACAAAGAGCTGAGTAGGCACGAATCAAACAGTCAGCAGGCAATAATCATGGAACTCAGCTGTGAGGAATCATGCTGCTCAGCTGGCAATAATCAAGCAGCTGAGCAGGCAGGAATTACGCAGCACAGCTGGCAATTGTCAAGCAGACGACAGGCAGGAATCGTGCAGCTCAGCTGGCAATTGTCAAGCAGATGATCAGACAGGAATCACGCAGCTCAGCAGGCCCTGATCACGTGACTGAGCATGCACTGTTCACGTGGCTGATCATACACTGATTACGTGAATGATCATGCACTGATCCCTTGGATATCATGCACTGACCATGTGGCTGATCACACACTCTTCACGTGTCTGACCATGCACTGATCACATGGCTGATCATACTCTGCTCACGTAACTGATCATGCACTAATCACGTAATTGATCATGCACTGATCACGTGGCTGATCATGCACTGAACACGTGACTAATCACGCACTGATCATGTGACTGATCATGCACTGATCACGTGGCTATCATGCACTGCTCACGTGGCTCATCATGCAATGATCACGTAATTGATCATGCACTGATCACCTGGCTTATCATGCATTGATCATGTGACTGATCATGTGCTGATCATGTTTGGTGTCACACACTGATCATGTGCATCTGCAGGCAATGAACAAAGAGCTGAGTAGGCAGGAATCAGTCAGCAGGCTATAATCATGGAACTCAGCTCTGAGAAATCATGCTGCTCACCTGGCAATAATCAAGTAGATGAGCAGGCAGGAATTATGCAGCACAGGTGGCAATTGTCAAGGAGATGACAGGCAGGAACCGTACAGCTCAGCTGGCAATTGTCAAGCAGATGAGCAGACAGTAATCACGCAGCTCAGCAGGCCCTTATCACGTGACTGAGCATGCACTGTTCACGTGGCTGATCACACACCTATCACGTGAATAATCATGCACTGATCACGTGGCTCTCATGCACTGATCATGTGATTGCGCATGCACTGATCACGTAATTGTATGCACTGCTCACGTAGCTATCATGCACTGATGACGTGGCTGATCATGCACTGATCACGTAGCTCTCTTGCACTGATCACTTGGCTGATCATACACTCATCATGGGACTGATCGTGCACTGATCACGGCGCTATCATTCATTGTCTACATGACTCCACATGCACTGATCACGTGGATGATCATGCACTGATCACGTGACTGACCATGCACTGATCATGTGACTGATCATGCACTGATCACGTGGCTGATCATGCACTGATCATTTTGCTGATCATGCGCAGATCACGTGGCTGATCATACACTGATCACGTGACTGATCATGCACTGATCACGTGACTGATCATGCACTGATCACGTGGCTATCATGCACTGATCACTTGGCTGGTCATACACTGATCACATGACTGATCATGCACTGTTCACGTGACTGATCATGTACTGATCACGTGACTGATCATGCACTGATCACGTAATTGATCATGCACTATTCACGTGGCTGATCATGCAATGATCACGTGACTGACTATGCACTGATCACGTGACTGATCATCCACTGATCAGTTGGCTATCATGCACTGATTACTTGGCTGATCATACAATGATCACGTGACTGATCATGCACTGATCATCTGGCTATCATGCACTCATTACCTGGCTATCGTGCACTGATCACGTGGTTGATCATACACTGATCACGAGACTGATCATGCACTGATCACGTCTATATCATGCACTGATCACATGACTGCCCATGCACTGATCACCCGGATGATCATACACTGATCATGTGACAGATCATGCACTGATCACGTGGCTATCATGCACTGCTCACGCGGCTGTTCATGCAGTGATCACGTAGCTACCATGTACTGGTCACGTGAGTGATCATGCACTGATCACGTAATTGATCATGCACTGATCAGGTGACTTATCATGCACTGTTCACGTGAGTGATCATGCACTGATCACGTGACTGATCATGCACTGATCTCGTGGCTATCATGCACGGCTCATGTGGCTGATCATGCAATGATTACCTAGCTACCATATACTGGTCACGTGACTGATCATGCACTGATCACGTAATTGATCATGCACTGATCATGTGGCTGATCATCCACTGATCACGTGACTGATCATGCACTGATCACGTGACTGATCATGCAGTGATCACGTGGATATCATGCACTGATCACTTGGCTGGTCATACACTGATCACGTGCCTGGTCATGCACAGATTACATGACTGATCATGCACTGAACACGTGACTGATCATGCACTGATCAGGTGGCTATCATGCACTACTCACGTGGCTGATCATGCAATGATCATGTAGCTACCATGTACCGGTCAGGTGACTGATCATACACCCATCAGGTGACGGATCATGCACTGATCACGTGGCTGATCATACACTGATCACCTGCCTGGTCATGCACAGATCACGTGACAAATCATGAACTGATCACATAGCTATCATGAACTGATCACCTGGCTGATCATGCACTGATCACGTGGCTGATCATGCACTGATACCGTGACTGAGCATGGACTGATCACATGACTATCATGTAGTGATCACGTGACTTAATGGCGCTGATCATGTGACTGATCATGCGCTGATCATGTTTGCTATCATACACTGATCATGTGCCTCTGGAGGCAATAAACAAAGAGCTGAGTAGGCACGAATCAAACAGTCAGCAGGCAATAATCATGGAACTCAGCTGTGAGGAATCATGCTGCTCAGCTGGCAATAATCAAGCAGCTGAGCAGGCAGGAATTACGCAGCACAGCTGGCAATTGTCAAGCAGACGACAGGCAGGAATCGTGCAGCTCAGCTGGCAATTGTCAAGCAGATGATCAGACAGGAATCACGCAGCTCAGCAGGCCCTGATCACGTGACTGAGCATGCACTGTTCACGTGGCTGATCATACACTGATTACGTGAATGATCATGCACTGATCCCTTGGATATCATGCACTGACCATGTGGCTGATCACACACTCTTCACGTGTCTGACCATGCACTGATCACATGGCTGATCATACTCTGCTCACGTAACTGATCATGCACTAATCACGTAATTGATCATGCACTGATCACGTGGCTGATCATGCACTGAACACGTGACTAATCACGCACTGATCATGTGACTGATCATGCACTGATCACGTGGCTATCATGCACTGCTCACGTGGCTCATCATGCAATGATCACGTAATTGATCATGCACTGATCACCTGGCTTATCATGCATTGATCATGTGACTGATCATGTGCTGATCATGTTTGGTGTCACACACTGATCATGTGCATCTGCAGGCAATGAACAAAGAGCTGAGTAGGCAGGAATCAGTCAGCAGGCTATAATCATGGAACTCAGCTCTGAGAAATCATGCTGCTCACCTGGCAATAATCAAGTAGATGAGCAGGCAGGAATTATGCAGCACAGGTGGCAATTGTCAAGGAGATGACAGGCAGGAACCGTACAGCTCAGCTGGCAATTGTCAAGCAGATGAGCAGACAGTAATCACGCAGCTCAGCAGGCCCTTATCACGTGACTGAGCATGCACTGTTCACGTGGCTGATCACACACCTATCACGTGAATAATCATGCACTGATCACGTGGCTCTCATGCACTGATCATGTGATTGCGCATGCACTGATCCCGTAATTGTATGCACTGCTCACGTAGCTATCATGCACTGATGACGTGGCTGATCATGCACTGATCACGTAGCTCTCTTGCACTGATCACTTGGCTGATCATACACTCATCATGGGACTGATCGTGCACTGATCACGGCGCTATCATGCATTGTCTACATGACTCCACATGCACTGATCACGTGGATGATCATGCACTGATCACGTGACTGACCATGCACTGATCATGTGACTGATCATGCACTGATCACGTGGCTGATCATGCACTGATCATTTTGCTGATCATGCACTGATCACGTGACTGATCATGCACTGATCACGTGGCTATCATGCACTGATCACTTGGCTGGTCATACACTGATCACATGACTGACCATGCACTGTTCACGTGACTGATCATGTACTGATCACGTGACTGATCATGCACTGATCACGTAATTGATCATGCACTATTCACGTGGCTGATCATGCAATGATCACGTGACTGACTATGCACTGATCACGTGACTGATCATCCACTGATCAGTTGGCTATCATGCACTGATTACTTGGCTGATCATACAATGATCACGTGACTGATCATGCACTGATCATCTGGCTATCATGCACTCATTACCTGGCTATCGTGCACTGATCACGTGGTTGATCATACACTGATCACGAGACTGATCATGCACTGATCACGTCTATATCATGCACTGATCACATGACTGCCCATGCACTGATCACCCGGATGATCATACACTGATCATGTGACAGATCATGCACTGATCACGTGGCTATCATGCACTGCTCACGCGGCTGTTCATGCAGTGATCACGTAGCTACCATGTACTGGTCACGTGAGTGATCATGCACTGATCACGTAATTGATCATGCACTGATCAGGTGACTTATCATGCACTGTTCACGTGAGTGATCATGCACTGATCACGTGACTGATCATGCACTGATCTCGTGGCTATCATGCACGGCTCATGTGGCTGATCATGCAATGATTACCTAGCTACCATATACTGGTCACGTGACTGATCATGCACTGATCACGTAATTGATCATGCACTGAT
The DNA here is from genome assembly GCF_002263795.3 of Bos taurus. Lineage (NCBI taxonomy): Eukaryota > Metazoa > Chordata > Mammalia > Artiodactyla > Bovidae > Bos > Bos taurus. The sequence goes on from NW_020191584.1 coordinate 44,984, forward strand.
CATGTGGCTGATCATCCACTGATCACGTGACTGATCATGCACTGATCACGTGACTGATCATGCAGTGATCACGTGGATATCATGCACTGATCACTTGGCTGGTCATACACTGATCACGTGCCTGGTCATGCACAGATTACATGACTGATCATGCACTGAACACGTGACTGATCATGCACTGATCAGGTGGCTATCATGCACTACTCACGTGGCTGATCATGCAATGATCATGTAGCTACCATGTACCGGTCAGGTGACTGATCATACACCCATCAGGTGACGGATCATGCACTGATCACGTGGCTGATCATACACTGATCACCTGCCTGGTCATGCACAGATCACGTGACAAATCATGAACTGATCACATAGCTATCATGAACTGATCACCTGGCTGATCATGCACTGATCACGTGGCTGATCATGCACTGATACCGTGACTGAGCATGGACTGATCACATGACTATCATGTAGTGATCACGTGACTTAATGGCGCTGATCATGTGACTGATCATGCGCTGATCATGTTTGCTATCATACACTGATCATGTGCCTCTGGAGGCAATAAACAAAGAGCTGAGTAGGCACGAATCAAACAGTCAGCAGGCAATAATCATGGAACTCAGCTGTGAGGAATCATGCTGCTCAGCTGGCAATAATCAAGCAGCTGAGCAGGCAGGAATTACGCAGCACAGCTGGCAATTGTCAAGCAGACGACAGGCAGGAATCGTGCAGCTCAGCTGGCAATTGTCAAGCAGATGATCAGACAGGAATCACGCAGCTCAGCAGGCCCTGATCACGTGACTGAGCATGCACTGTTCACGTGGCTGATCATACACTGATTACGTGAATGATCATGCACTGATCCCTTGGATATCATGCACTGACCATGTGGCTGATCACACACTCTTCACGTGTCTGACCATGCACTGATCACATGGCTGATCATACTCTGCTCACGTAACTGATCATGCACTAATCACGTAATTGATCATGCACTGATCACGTGGCTGATCATGCACTGAACACGTGACTAATCACGCACTGATCATGTGACTGATCATGCACTGATCACGTGGCTATCATGCACTGCTCACGTGGCTCATCATGCAATGATCACGTAATTGATCATGCACTGATCACCTGGCTTATCATGCATTGATCATGTGACTGATCATGTGCTGATCATGTTTGGTGTCACACACTGATCATGTGCATCTGCAGGCAATGAACAAAGAGCTGAGTAGGCAGGAATCAGTCAGCAGGCTATAATCATGGAACTCAGCTCTGAGAAATCATGCTGCTCACCTGGCAATAATCAAGTAGATGAGCAGGCAGGAATTATGCAGCACAGGTGGCAATTGTCAAGGAGATGACAGGCAGGAACCGTACAGCTCAGCTGGCAATTGTCAAGCAGATGAGCAGACAGTAATCACGCAGCTCAGCAGGCCCTTATCACGTGACTGAGCATGCACTGTTCACGTGGCTGATCACACACCTATCACGTGAATAATCATGCACTGATCACGTGGCTCTCATGCACTGATCATGTGATTGCGCATGCACTGATCACGTAATTGTATGCACTGCTCACGTAGCTATCATGCACTGATGACGTGGCTGATCATGCACTGATCACGTAGCTCTCTTGCACTGATCACTTGGCTGATCATACACTCATCATGGGACTGATCGTGCACTGATCACGGCGCTATCATTCATTGTCTACATGACTCCACATGCACTGATCACGTGGATGATCATGCACTGATCACGTGACTGACCATGCACTGATCATGTGACTGATCATGCACTGATCACGTGGCTGATCATGCACTGATCATTTTGCTGATCATGCGCAGATCACGTGGCTGATCATACACTGATCACGTGACTGATCATGCACTGATCACGTGACTGATCATGCACTGATCACGTGGCTATCATGCACTGATCACTTGGCTGGTCATACACTGATCACATGACTGATCATGCACTGTTCACGTGACTGATCATGTACTGATCACGTGACTGATCATGCACTGATCACGTAATTGATCATGCACTATTCACGTGGCTGATCATGCAATGATCACGTGACTGACTATGCACTGATCACGTGACTGATCATCCACTGATCAGTTGGCTATCATGCACTGATTACTTGGCTGATCATACAATGATCTCGTGACTGATCATGCACTGATCATCTGGCTATCATGCACTCATTACCTGGCTATCGTGCACTGATCACGTGGTTGATCATACACTGATCACGAGACTGATCATGCACTGATCACGTCTATATCATGCACTGATCACATGACTGCCCATGCACTGATCACCCGGATGTTCATACACTGATCATGTGACAGATCATGCACTGATCACGTGGCTATCATGCACTGCTCACGCGGCTGTTCATGCAGTGATCACGTAGCTACCATGTACTGGTCACGTGAGTGATCATGCACTGATCACGTAATTGATCATGCACAGATCAGGTGACTTATCATGCAGTGTTCACCTGAGTGATCATGCACTGATCACGTGACTGATCATGCACTGATCTCGTGGCTATCATGCACGGCTCATGTGGCTGATCATGCAATGATTACCTAGCTACCATATACTGGTCACGTGACTGATCATGCACTGATCACGTAATTGATCATGCACTGATCATGTGGCTGATCATCCACTGATCACGTGACTGATCATGCACTGATCACGTGACTGATCATGCAGTGATCACGTGGATATCATGCACTGATCACTTGGCTGGTCATACACTGATCACGTGCCTGGTCATGCACAGATTACATGACTGATCATGCACTGAACACGTGACTGATCATGCACTGATCAGGTGGCTATCATGCACTACTCACGTGGCTGATCATGCAATGATCATGTAGCTACCATGTACCGGTCAGGTGACTGATCATACACCCATCAGGTGACGGATCATGCACTGATCACGTGGCTGATCATACACTGATCACCTGCCTGGTCATGCACAGATCACGTGACAAATCATGAACTGATCACATAGCTATCATGAACTGATCACCTGGCTGATCATGCACTGATCACGTGGCTGATCATGCACTGATACCGTGACTGAGCATGGACTGATCACATGACTATCATGTAGTGATCACGTGACTTAATGGCGCTGATCATGTGACTGATCATGCGCTGATCATGTTTGCTATCATACACTGATCATGTGCCTCTGGAGGCAATAAACAAAGAGCTGAGTAGGCACGAATCAAACAGTCAGCAGGCAATAATCATGGAACTCAGCTGTGAGGAATCATGCTGCTCAGCTGGCAATAATCAAGCAGCTGAGCAGGCAGGAATTACGCAGCACAGCTTGCAATTGTCAAGCAGACGACAGGCAGGAATCGTGCAGCTCAGCTGGCAATTGTCAAGCAGATGATCAGACAGGAATCACGCAGCTCAGCAGGCCCTGATCACGTGACTGATCATGCACTTTTCACGTGGCTGATCATACACTGATTACGTGAATGATCATGCACTGATCCCTTGGATATCATGCACTGACCATGTGGCTGATCACACACTCTTCACGTGTCTGACCATGCACTGATCACATGGCTGATCATACTCTGCTCACGTAAATGATCATGCACTAATCACGTAATTGATCATGCACTGATCACGTGGCTGATCATGCACTGAACACGTGACTAATCACGCACTGATCATGTGACTGATCATGCACTGATCACGTGGCTATCATGCACTGCTCACGTGGCTCATCATGCAATGATCACGTAATTGATCATGCACTGATCACCTGGCTTATCATGCATTGATCATGTGACTGATCATGTGCTGATCATGTTTGGTGTCACACACTGATCATGTGCATCTGCAGGCAATGAACAAAGAGCTGAGTAGGCAGGAATCAGTCAGCAGGCTATAACCATGGAACTCAGCTCTGAGAAATCATGCTGCTCACCTGGCAATAATCAAGTAGATGAGCAGGCAGGAATTATGCAGCACAGGTGGCAATTGTCAAGGAGATGACAGGCAGGAACCGTACAGCTCAGCTGGCAATTGTCAAGCAGATGAGCAGACAGTAATCACGCAGCTCAGCAGGCCCTTATCACGTGACTGAGCATGCACTGTTCACGTGGCTGATCACACACCTATCACGTGAATAATCATGCACTGATCACGTGGCTCTCATGCACTGATCATGTGATTGCGCATGCACTGATCACGTAATTGTATGCACTGCTCACGTAGCTATCATGCACTGATGACGTGGCTGATCATGCACTGATCACGTAGCTCTCTTGCACTGATCACTTGGCTGATCATACACTCATCATGGGACTGATCGTGCACTGATCACGACGCTATCATGCATTGTCTACATGACTCCACATGCACTGATCACGTGGATGATCATGCACTGATCACGTGACTGACCATGCACTGATCATGTGACTGATCATGCACTGATCACGTGGCTGATCATGCACTGATCACGTCATTGATCATGCACTGATCATTTTGCTGATCATGCGCTGATCACGTGGCTGATCATACACTGATCACGTGACTGATCATGCACTGATCACGTGACTGATCATGCACTGATCACGTGGCTATCATGCACTGATCACTTGGCTGGTCATACACTGATCACATGACTGATCATGCACTGTTCACGTGACTGATCATGTACTGATCACGTGACTGATCATGCACTGATCACGTAATTGATCATGCACTATTCACGTGGCTGATCATGCAATGATCACGTGACTGACTATGCACTGATCACGTGACTGATCATCCACTGATCAGTTGGCTATCATGCACTGATTACTTGGCTGATCATACAATGATCACGTGACTGATCATGCACTGATCATCTGGCTATCATGCACTCATTACCTGGCTATCGTGCACTGATCACGTGGTTGATCATACACTGATCACGAGACTGATCATGCACTGATCACGTCTATATCATGCACTGATCACATGACTGCCCATGCACTGATCACCCGGATGATCATACACTGATCATGTGACAGATCATGCACTGATCACGTGGCTATCATGCACTGCTCACGCGGCTGTTCATGCAGTGATCACGTAGCTACCATGTACTGGTCACGTGAGTGATCATGCACTGATCACGTAATTGATCATGCACTGATCAGGTGATTATCATGCACTGTTCACGTGAGTGATCATGCACTGATCACGTGACTGATCATGCACTGATCTCGTGGCTATCATGCACGGCTCATGTGGCTGATCATGCAATGATTACCTAGCTACCATATACTGGTCACGTGACTGATCATACTCTGCTCACGTAACTGATCATGCACTAATCACGTAATTGATCATGCACTGATCACCTGGCTTATCATGCACTGAACACATGACTGATCATGCACTGATCACGTGACTGATCATGCACTGATCACGTGGCTATCATGCACTGCTCATGTGGCTCATCATGCAATGATCACGTAATTGATCATGCACTGATCACCTGGCTTATCATGCATTGATCTTGTGACTGATCATGTGCTGATCATGTTTGGTGTCACACACTGATCATGTGCATCTGCAGGCAATGAACAAAGAGCTGAGTAGGCAGGAATCAGTCAGCAGGCTATAATCATGGAACTCAGATTTGAGAAATCATGCTGCTCACCTGGCAATAATCAAGTAGATGAGCAGGCAGGAATTATGCAGCACAGGTGGCAATTGTCAAGGAGATGACAGGCAGGAACCGTACAGCTCAGCTGGCAATTGTCAAGCAGATGAGCAGACAGTAATCACGAAGCTCAGCAGGCCCTTATCACGTGACTGAGCATGCACTGCTCACGTGGCTGATCACACACCTATCACGTGAATAATCATGCACTGATCACGTGGCTCTCATGCACTGATCACGTGATTGCGCATGCACAGATCACGTAATTGTATGCACAGCTCACGTGGCTATCATGCACTGATGACGTGGTTGATCATGCACTGATCACGTAGCTCTCTTGCACTGATCACATGGCTGATCATACACTCATCACGGGACTGATCGTGCACTGATCCCGGCGCTATCATGCATTGTCTACATGACTCCACATGCACTGATCACGTGGATGATCATGCACTGATCACCTGACTGACCATGCACTGATCACGTGGCTGATCATGCACTGATCACGTAATTGATCATGCACTGATCATTTTGCTGATCATGCACTGATCACGTGGCTGATCATACACTGATCATGTGACTGATAATGCACTGATCACGTGACTGATCATGCACTGATCACGTGGCTATCATGCACTGATCACTTGGCTGGTCATACACTGATCACATGACTGATCATGCACTGTTCACGTAACTGATCATGTAATGATCACGTGACTGATCATGCACTGATCACGTAATTCATCATGCACTATTCACGTGGCTGATCATGCACTGATCACGTGACTGACCATGCACTGATCACGTGACTGATCATCCACTGATCAGTTGGCTATCATGCACTGATTACTTGGCTGATCATACACTGATCACGTGACTGATAATGCACTTATCACCCGGATGATCATACACTGATCACGTGAATGACCATGCACTAATCTTGTGGCTATAATGCACGGCTCATGTGGCTGATCATGCAATGATCACCTAGCAACCATATACTGGTCACGTGACTGATCATGCACTGATCACGTAAATGATCATGCACTGATCATGTGGCTAATCATGCACTGATCACGTGGCTGATCATCCACTGATCACGTGACTGATCATGCACTGATCACGTGACTGATCATGAACTGATCACGTGGCTATCATGCACTGCTCACGTGGCTGATCATGCAATGATCATGTAGCTACCATGTACCAGTCAGGTGACTGATCATACACCCATTAGGTGACGGATCATGCACTGATCACGTGGCTGATCATACACTGATCACCTGCCTGGTCATGCACAGATCACGTGACAAATCATGATCACATAGCTATCATGAACTGATATCCTGGCTGATCATGTACTGATACCATGACTGAGCATGGACTGATCACATGACTATCATGTAGTGATCACGTGACTTAATGGCGCTGATCATGTGACTGATCATGCGCTGATCATGTTTGCTATCATACACTGATCATGTGCCTCTGGAGGCAATAAACAAAGAGCTGAGTAGGCACGAATCAAACAGTCAGCAGGCAATAATCATGGAAATCAGCTGTGAGGAATCATGCTGCTCAGCTGGCAATAATCAAGCAGCTGAGCAGGCAGGAATTACGCAGCACAGCTGGCAATTGTCAAGCAGATGACAGGCAGGAATCGTGCAGCTCAGCTGGCAATTGTCAAGCAGATGAGCAGACAGGAATCACGCAGCTCAGCAGGCCCTGATCACGTGACTGAGCATGCACTGTTCACGTGGCTGATCATACACTGATTACGTGATTGATCATGCACTAATCACTTGGATATCATGCACTGATCATGTGGCTGATCATACACTGTTCACGTGTCTGACCATGCATTGATCACGTGGCTGATCATACTCTGCTCACGTAACTGATCATGCACACATCATGTGGCTATCATGCACTTCTCACCTGGCTGGTCATGCAATGTTCACGTAGCTACCATATACTGGTCACGTGACTGATCATGCTCAGATCACGTAAATGATCATGCACTGTTCAGTTGACTGATCATGTACTGATCACGTGACTGATCATGCACTGATCACGGGGCTATCATGCACTGCTCACGTGGCTGATCATGCAATGATCACGTAGCAACCATGTACTGGTCACGTGACTGATCATGCACTGATCACGTAATTAATCCTGCACTGATCACCTGACTCATCATGCACTGATCACGTGGCTGATCACACACGTATCACGTGACTGATCATGCACTGATCACGTGGCTATCATGCACTAATCACGTGGCTATCATTCACTGATCACGTGGATATCATGCGCTGATCACGTGGCTGATCACACACGTATCACATGACTGATCATGCAATGGTCACGTGGCTATCATGCACTGATCATGTGGCTATCATGCACTGATCACGTGGCTGATCATGCACTGAACCGTGAATAATCATGCACTGATCATGTGGCTATCATCCACTGCTAACTTGGCTGATCATGCAATGATCACGCAGCTACCATGTACTGGTCACGTGACTGATCATGCACTGATGACGTAATTGATCATGCACTGATCATGTGGTTGATAATGCACTGATCACGTGACTGCTCATGCACTGATCACGTAACTGACCATGCACTGATCATGTGGCTATCATGCACTGATCACTTGGCTGGTCATACACTGATCACGCAGCTACCATGTACTGGTCACGTGACTGATCATGCACTGATCACGTGACTGCTCATGCACTGATCACGTGGCTATCATGCACTACTCACGTGGCTGATCATGCAATGATCATGTAGCTACCATGTACCGGTCAGGTGACTGATCATACACCCATCAGGTGACGGATCATGCACTGATCACGGTGCTGATCATACACTGATCACCTGCCTGGTCATGCAGAGATCATGTGACAAATCATGAACTGATCACATAGCTATCATGAACTGATCATTTGGCTGATCATGCACTGATCACGTGGCTATCATGCACTGCTCACGTGGCTCATCATGCAATGATCACGTAATTGATCATGCACTGATCACCTGGCTTATCATGCATTGATCATGTGACTGATCATGTGCTGATCATGTTTGGTGTCACACACTGATCATGTGCATCTGCAGGCAATGAACAAAGAGCTGAGTAGGCAGGAATCAGTCAGCAGGCTATAATCATGGAACTCAGCTCTGAGAAATCATGCTGCTCACCTGGCAATAATCAAGTAGATGAGCAGGCAGGAATTATGCAGCACAGGTGGCAATTGTCAAGGAGATGACAGGCAGGAACCGTACAGCTCAGCTGGCAATTGTCAAGCAGATGAGCAGACAGTAATCACGCAGCTCAGCAGGCCCTTATCACGTGACTCAGCATGCACTGTTCACGTGGCTGATCACACACCTATCACGTGAATAATCATGCACTGATCACGTGGCTCTCATGCACTGATCATGTGATTGCGCATGCACTGATCACGTAATTGTATGCACTGCTCACGTAGCTATCATGCACTGATGACGTGGCTGATCATGCACTGATCACGTAGCTCTCTTGCACTGATCACTTGGCTGATCATACACTCATCATGGGACTGATCGTGCACTGATCACGGCGCTATCATTCATTGTCTACATGACTCCACATGCACTGATCACGTGGATGATCATGCACTGATCACGTGACTGACCATGCACTGATCATGTGACTGATCATGCACTGATCACGTGGCTGATCATGCACTGATCACGTCATTGATCATGCACTGATCATTTTGCTGATCATGCGCTGATCACGTGGCTGATCATACACTGATCACGTGACTGATCATGCACTGATCACGTGACTGATCATGCACTGATCACGTGGCTATCATGCACTGATCACTTGGCTGGTCATACACTGATCACATGACTGATCATGCACTGTTCACGTGACTGATCATGTACTGATCACGTGACTGATCATGCACTGATCACGTAATTGATCATGCACTATTCACGTGGCTGATCATGCAATGATCACGTGACTGACTATGCACTGATCACGTGACTGATCATCCACTGATCAGTTGGCTATCATGCACTGATTACTTGGCTGATCATACAATGATCACGTGACTGATCATGCACTGATCATCTGGCTATCATGCACTCATTACCTGGCTATCGTGCACTGATCACGTGGTTGATCATACACTGATCACGAGACTGATCATGCACTGATCACGTCTATATCATGCACTGATCACATGACTGCCCATGCACTGATCACCCGGATGATCATACACTGATCATGTGACAGATCATGCACTGATCACGTGGCTATCATGCACTGCTCACGCGGCTGTTCATGCAGTGATCACGTAGCTACCATGTACTGGTCACGTGAGTGATCATGCACTGATCACGTAATTGATCATGCACAGATCAGGTGACTTATCATGCACTGTTCACGTGAGTGATCATGCACTGATCACGTGACTGATCATGCACTGATCTCGTGGCTATCATGCACGGCTCATGTGGCTGATCATGCAATGATTACCTAGCTACCATATACTGGTCACGTGACTGATCATGCACTGATCACGTAATTGATCATGCACTGATCATGTGGCTGATCATCCACTGATCACGTGACTGATCATGCACTGATCACGTGACTGATCATGCAGTGATCACGTGGATATCATGCACTGATCACTTGGCTGGTCATACACTGATCACGTGCCTGGTCATGCACAGATTACATGACTGATCATGCACTGAACACGTGACTGATCATGCACTGATCAGGTGGCTATCATGCACTACTCACGTGGCTGATCATGCAATGATCATGTAGCTACCATGTACCGGTCAGGTGACTGATCATACACCCATCAGGTGACGGATCATGCACTGATCACGTGGCTGATCATACACTGATCACCTGCCTGGTCATGCACAGATCACGTGACAAATCATGAACTGATCACATAGCTATCATGAACTGATCACCTGGCTGATCATGCACTGATCACGTGGCTGATCATGCACTGATACCGTGACTGAGCATGGACTGATCACATGACTATCATGTAGTGATCACGTGACTTAATGGCGCTGATCATGTGACTGATCATGCGCTGATCATGTTTGCTATCATACACTGATCATGTGCCTCTGGAGGCAATAAACAAAGAGCTGAGTAGGCACGAATCAAACAGTCAGCAGGCAATAATCATGGAACTCAGCTGTGAGGAATCATGCTGCTCAGCTGGCAATAATCAAGCAGCTGAGCAGGCAGGAATTACGCAGCACAGCTGGCAATTGTCAAGCAGACGACAGGCAGGAATCGTGCAGCTCAGCTGGCAATTGTCAAGCAGATGATCAGACAGGAATCACGCAGCTCAGCAGGCCCTGATCACGTGACTGAGCATGCACTGTTCACGTGGCTGATCATACACTGATTACGTGAATGATCATGCACTGATCCCTTGGATATCATGCACTGACCATGTGGCTGATCACACACTCTTCACGTGTCTGACCATGCACTGATCACATGGCTGATCATACTCTGCTCACGTAACTGATCATGCACTAATCACGTAATTGATCATGCACTGATCACGTGGCTGATCATGCACTGAACACGTGACTAATCACGCACTGATCATGTGACTGATCATGCACTGATCACGTGGCTATCATGCACTGCTCACGTGGCTCATCATGCAATGATCACGTAATTGATCATGCACTGATCACCTGGCTTATCATGCATTGATCATGTGACTGATCATGTGCTGATCATGTTTGGTGTCACACACTGATCATGTGCATCTGCAGGCAATGAACAAAGAGCTGAGTAGGCAGGAATCAGTCAGCAGGCTATAACCATGGAACTCAGCTCTGAGAAATCATGCTGCTCACCTGGCAATAATCAAGTAGATGAGCAGGCAGGAATTATGCAGCACAGGTGGCAATTGTCAAGGAGATGACAGGCAGGAACCGTACAGCTCAGCTGGCAATTGTCAAGCAGATGAGCAGACAGTAATCACGCAGCTCAGCAGGCCCTTATCACGTGACTGAGCATGCCACTGTTCACGTGGCTGATCACACACCTATCACGTGAATAATCATGCACTGATCACGTGGCTCTCATGCACTGATCATGTGATTGCGCATGCACTGATCACGTAATTGTATGCACTGCTCACGTAGCTATCATTGCACTGATGACGTGGCTGATCATGCACTGATCACGTAGCTCTCTTGCACTGATCACTTGGCTGATCATACACTCATCATGGGACTGATCGTGCACTGATTCACGGTGCTATCAGCCATTGTCTACATGACTCACATGCACTGGATCACGTTGGATGATCATGCACTGATCACGTGACTACCATCACTGATCATGTGACTGATATTGCACTGATCACGTGGCTGATCATGCACTGATCATTTTGCTGATCATGCGTATCACTGGCTGACTCATACACTATCACGAGACTGATCATGCACTGATCACGTGACTATCATTGATCACGTGGACTGATCATCACTGATCTCGTGGCTATCATGCCACGGCTCATGTGGCTGATCATGCAATGATTACCTAGCTACCATATACTGGTCACGTGACTGATCATGCACTGATCACGTAATTGATCATGCACTGATCATGTGGCTGATCATCCACTGATCACGTGACTGATCATGCACTGATCACGTGACTGATCATGCAGTGATCACGTGGATATCATGCACTGATCACTTGGCTGGTCATACACTGATCACGTGCCTGGTCATGCACAGATTACATGACTGATCATGCACTGAACACGTGACTGATCATGCACTGATCAGGTGGCTATCATGCACTACTCACGTGGCTGATCATGCAATGATCATGTAGCTACCATGTACCGGTCAGGTGACTGATCATACACCCATCAGGTGACGGATCATGCACTGATCACGTGGCTGATCATACACTGATCACCTGCCTGGTCATGCACAGATCACGTGACAAATCATGAACTGATCACATAGCTATCATGAACTGATCACCTGGCTGATCATGCACTGATCACGTGGCTGATCATGCACTGATACCGTGACTGAGCATGGACTGATCACATGACTATCATGTAGTGATCACGTGACTTAATGGCGCTGATCATGTGACTGATCATGCGCTGATCATGTTTGCTATCATACACTGATCATGTGCCTCTGGAGGCAATAAACAAAGAGCTGAGTAGGCACGAATCAAACAGTCAGCAGGCAATAATCATGGAACTCAGCTGTGAGAATCATGCTGCTCAGCTGGCAATAATCAAGCAGCTGAGCAGGCAGGAATTACGCAGCACAGCTGGCAATTGTCAAGCAGACGACAGGCAGGAATCGTGCAGCTCAGCTGGCAATTGTCAAGCAGATGATCAGACAGGAATCACGCAGCTCAGCAGCCCTGATCACGTGACTGAGCATGCACTGTTCACGTGGCTGATCATACACTGATTACGTGAATGATCATGCACTGCCTCATGGATATCATGCACTATTTGCTGAGCATACGTGCATGCACTGATCACGTGGCTGATCATACTCCTGCTCACGTAACTGATCATGCACTAATCACGTAATTGATCATGGCCACTGATCACGTGGCTGATCATGCACTGAACATGAACGATCAGCACTGATCACTGACTGATCATGCACTGATCACGTGGCTATCATGCACTGCTCACGTGGCTCATCATGCAATGATCACGTAATTGATCATGCACTGATCACCTGGCTTATCATGCATTGATCTTGTGACTGATCATGTGCTGATCATGTTTGGTGTCACACACTGATCATGTGCATCTGCAGGCAATGAACAAAGAGCTGAGTAGGCAGGAATCAGTCAGCAGGCTATAATCATGGAACTCAGATCTTGAGAAATCATGCTGCTCACCTGGCAATAATCAAGTAGATGAGCAGGCAGGAATTATGCAGCACAGGTGGCAATTGTCAAGGAGATGACAGGCAGGAACCGTACAGCTCAGCTGGCAATTGTCAAGCAGATGAGCAGACAGTAATCACGAAGCTCAGCAGGCCCCCTTATCACGTGACTGAGCATGCACTGTTCACGTGGCTGATCACACACCTATCACGTGAATAATCATGCACTGATCACGTGGCTCTCATGCACTGATCACGTGATTGCGCATGCACAGATCACGTAATTGTATGCACAGCTCACGTGGCTATCATGCACTGATGACGTGGTTGATCATGCACTGATCACGTAGCTCTCTTGCACTGATCACTTGGCTGATCATACACTCATCAGGGACTGATCGTGCACTGATCATCGGCGCTATTCATGCATTGTCCTACATGCTCCACATGCACTGATCGAGCGTGGATGGATCATTGCACTGATCACAGTGACTGACCCATGCACTGATCATGTTGGACTGATCATGCACTGTATCACGTGGCTGATCATGCACTGTATCATTTTGCCTGATCATGGCAGATCCACGGGCTTGATCATACACTGATCCACGTTGACTGATCATGCAGCTGATCACCGTGACTGATCATGCCGACTGATCACCTGGCTAGTCATGCACTGATCAACTTGCGGTGGTCATACACTGATCACATGGACTGATCATGCACTGTTCCACGTGACTGATCATGTACTGATCCACGTGACTGATCATAGCACTGATCACGTATTTGGATCCATGCACTAATTCCACGGTGGCTGACATGCATGATCACAGTGGACTGGGACTATGCACTGAATCCACGTGACTGATCATTCCACTGGATCAGTTGGCTATCATGCCACTGATTACTTGGCTGATCATACAATGATCACGTGACTGATCATGCACTGATCATCTGGCTATCATGCACTCATTACCTGGCTATCGTGCACTGATCACGTGGTTGATCATACACTGATCACGAGACTGATCATGCACTGATCACGTCTATATCATGCACTGATCACATGACTGCCCATGCACTGATCACCCGGATGATCATACACTGATCATGTGACAGATCATGCACTGATCACGTGGCTATCATGCACTGCTCACGCGGCTGTTCATGCAGTGATCACGTAGCTACCATGTACTGGTCACGTGAGTGATCATGCACTGATCACGTAATTGATCATGCACAGATCAGGTGACTTATCATGCACTGTTCACGTGAGTGATCATGCACTGATCACGTGACTGATCATGCACTGATCTCGTGGCTATCATGCACGGCTCATGTGGCTGATCATGCAATGATTACCTAGCTACCATATACTGGTCACGTGACTGATCATGCACTGATCACGTAATTGATCATGCACTGATCATGTGGCTGATCATCCACTGATCACGTGACTGATCATGCACTGATCACGTGACTGATCATGCAGTGATCACGTGGATATCATGCACTGATCACTTGGCTGGTCATTACCACTGATCACGTGCCTGGTCATGCACAGATTACCATGACTGATCATGCACTGAACACGTGACTGATCATGCACTACTCACGTGGCCTGATCATGCAGATGATCATGTAGCTTAACCATTGTACCGGTCAGGTGACTGATCATACACCCATCAGGTGACGGATCATGCACTGATCACGTCGCTGATCATACACTGATCACCTGCCTGGTCATGCACAGATCACGTTGACAAATCATGAACTGATCACATAGCTATCATGAACTGATCACCTGGCTGATCATGCACTGATCACGTGGCTGATCATGCACTGATACCGTGACTGAGCATGGACTGATCACGATGACTATCATGTAGTGATCACGTGACTTAATGGCGCTGATCATGTGACTGATCATGCGCTGATCATGTTTGCTATCATACACTGATCATTGTGCCTCTGGAGGCAATAAACAAAGAGCTGAGTAGGCACGAATCAAACAGTCAGCAGGCAATAATCATGGAACTCAGCTGTGAGGAATCATGCTGCTCAGCTGGCAATAATCAAGCAGCTGAGCAGGCAGGAATTACGCAGCACAGCTGGCAATTGTCAAGCAGACGACAGGCAGGAATCGTGCAGCTCAGCTGGCAATTGTCAAGCAGATGATCAGACAGGAATCACGCAGCTCAGCAGGCCCTGATCACGTGACTGAGCATGCACTGTTCACGTGGCTGATCATACACTGATTACGTGAATGATCATGCACTGATCCCTTGGATATCATGCACTGACCATGTGGCTGATCACACACTCTTCACGTGTCTGACCATGCACTGATCACATGGCTGATCATACTCTGCTCACGTAACTGATCATGCACTAATCACGTAATTGATCATGCACTGATCACGTGGCTGATCATGCACTGAACACGTGACTAATCACGCACTGAATCATGTGACTGATCATGCACTGATCACGTGGCTATCATGCACTGCTCACGTGGCTCATCATGCAATGATCACGTAATTGATCATGCACTGATCACCTGGCTTATCATGCATTGATCATGTGACTGATCATGTGCTGATCATGTTTGGTGTCACACACTGATCATGTGCATCTGCAGGCAATGAACAAAGAGCTGAGTAGGCAGGAATCAGTCAGCAGGCTATAATCATGGAACTCAGCTCTGAGAAATCATGCTGCTCACCTGGCAATAATCAAGTAGATGAGCAGGCAGGAATTATGCAGCACAGGTGGCAATTGTCAAGGAGATGACAGGCAGGAACCGTACAGCTCAGCTGGCAATTGTCAAGCAGATGAGCAGACAGTAATCACGCAGCTCAGCAGGCCCTTATCACGTGACTGAGCATGCACTGTTCACGTGGCTGATCACACACCTATCACGTGAATAATCATGCACTGATCACGTGGCTCTCATGCACTGATCATGTGATTGCGCATGCACTGATCACGTAATTGTATGCACTGCTCACGTAGCTATCATGCACTGATGACGTGGCTGATCATGCACTGATCACGTAGCTCTCTTGCACTGATCACTTGGCTGATCATACACTCATCATGGGACTGATCGTGCACTGATCACGGCGCTATCATGCATTGTCTACATGACTCCACATGCACTGATCACGTGGATGATCATGCACTGATCACGTGACTGACCATGCACTGATCATGTGACTGATCATGCACTGATCACGTGGCTGATCATGCACTGATCATTTTGCTGATCATGCGCAGATCACGTGGCTGATCATACACTGATCACGTGACTGATCATGCACTGATCACGTGACTGATCATGCACTGATCACGTGGCTATCATGCACTGATCACTTGGCTGGTCATACACTGATCACATGACTGATCATGCACTGTTCACGTGACTGATCATGTACTGATCACGTGACTGATCATGCACTGATCACGTAATTGATCATGCACTATTCACGTGGCTGATCATGCAATGATCACGTGACTGACTATGCACTGATCACGTGACTGATCATCCACTGATCAGTTGGCTATCATGCACTGATTACTTGGCTGATCATACAATGATCACGTGACTGATCATGCACTGATCATCTGGCTATCATGCACTCATTACCTGGCTATCGTGCACTGATCCCGTGGTTGATCATACACTGATCACGAGACTGATCATGCACTGATCACGTCTATATCATGCACTGATCACATGACTGCCCATGCACTGATCACCCGGATGATCATACACTGATCATGTGACAGATCATGCACTGATCACGTGGCTATCATGCACTGCTCACGCGGCTGTTCATGCAGTGATCACGTAGCTACCATGTACTGGTCACGTGAGTGATCATGCACTGATCACGTAATTGATCATGCACAGATCAGGTGACTTATCATGCACTGTTCACGTGAGTGATCATGCACTGATCACGTGACTGATCATGCACTGATCTCGTGGCTATCATGCACGGCTCATGTGGCTGATCATGCAATGATTACCTAGCTACCATATACTGGTCACGTGACTGATCATGCACTGATCACGTAATTGATCATGCACTGATCATGTGGCTGATCATCCACTGATCACGTGACTGATCATGCACTGATCACGTGACTGATCATGCAGTGATCACGTGGATATCATGCACTGATCACTTGGCTGGTCATACACTGATCACGTGCCTGGTCATGCACAGATTACATGACTGATCATGCACTGAACACGTGACTGATCATGCACTGATCAGGTGGCTATCATGCACTACTCACGTGGCTGATCATGCAATGATCATGTAGCTACCATGTACCGGTCAGGTGACTGATCATACACCCATCAGGTGACGGATCATGCACTGATCACGTGGCTGATCATACACTGATCACCTGCCTGGTCATGCACAGATCACGTGACAAATCATGAACTGATCACATAGCTATCATGAACTGATCACCTGGCTGATCATGCACTGATCACGTGGCTGATCATGCACTGATACCGTGACTGAGCATGGACTGATCACATGACTATCATGTAGTGATCACGTGACTTAATGGCGCTGATCATGTGACTGATCATGCGCTGATCATGTTTGCTATCATACACTGATCATGTGCCTCTGGAGGCAATAAACAAAGAGCTGAGTAGGCACGAATCAAACAGTCAGCAGGCAATAATCATGGAACTCAGCTGTGAGGAATCATGCTGCTCAGCTGGCAATAATCAAGCAGCTGAGCAGGCAGGAATTACGGAGCACAGCTGGCAATTGTCAAGCAGATGACAGGCAGGAATCGTGCAGCTCAGCTGGCAATTGTCAAGCAGATGATCAGACAGGAATCACGCAGCTCAGCAGGCCCTGATCACGTGACTGAGCATGCACTGTTCACGTGGCTGATCATACACTGATTACGTGAATGATCATGCACTGATCCCTTGGATATCATGCACTGACCATGTGGCTGATCACACACTCTTCACGTGTCTGACCATGCACTGATCACATGGCTGATCATACTCTGCTCACGTAACTGATCATGCACTAATCACGTAATTGATCATGCACTGATCACGTGGCTGATCATGCACTGAACACGTGACTAATCACGCACTGATCATGTGACTGATCATGCACTGATCACGTGGCTATCATGCACTGCTCACGTGGCTCATCATGCAATGATCACGTAATTGATCATGCACTGATCACCTGGCTTATCATGCATTGATCATGTGACTGATCATGTGCTGATCATGTTTGGTGTCACACACTGATCATGTGCATCTGCAGGCAATGAACAAAGAGCTGAGTAGGCAGGAATCAGTCAGCAGGCTATAATCATGGAACTCAGCTCTGAGAAATCATGCTGCTCACCTGGCAATAATCAAGTAGATGAGCAGGCAGGAATTATGCAGCACAGGTGGCAATTGTCAAGGAGATGACAGGCAGGAACCGTACAGCTCAGCTGGCAATTGTCAAGCAGATGAGCAGACAGTAATCACGCAGCTCAGCAGGCCCTTATCACGTGACTGAGCATGCACTGTTCACGTGGCTGATCACACACCTATCACGTGAATAATCATGCACTGATCACGTGGCTCTCATGCACTGATCATGTGATTGCACATGCACTGATCACGTAATTGTATGCACTGCTCACGTAGCTATCATGCACTGATGACGTGGCTGATCATGCACTGATCACGTAGCTCTCTTGCACTGATCACTTGGCTGATCATACACTCATCATGGGACTGATCGTGCACTGATCACGGCGCTATCATTCATTGTCTACATGACTCCACATGCACTGATCACGTGGATGATCATGCACTGATCACGTGACTGACCATGCACTGATCATGTGACTGATCATGCACTGATCACGTGGCTGATCATGCACTGATCATTTTGCTGATCATGCGCAGATCACGTGGCTGATCATACACTGATCACGTGACTGATCATGCACTGATCACGTGACTGATCATGCACTGATCACGTGGCTATCATGCACTGATCACTTGGCTGGTCATACACTGATCACATGACTGATCATGCACTGTTCACGTGACTGATCATGTACTGATCACGTGACTGATCATGCACTGATCACGTAATTGATCATGCACTATTCACGTGGCTGATCATGCAATGATCACGTGACTGACTATGCACTGATCACGTGACTGATCATCCACTGATCAGTTGGCTATCATGCACTGATTACTTGGCTGATCATACAATGATCACGTGACTGATCATGCACTGATCATCTGGCTATCATGCACTCATTACCTGGCTATCGTGCACTGATCACGTGGTTGATCATACACTGATCACGAGACTGATCATGCACTGATCACGTCTATATCATGCACTGATCACATGACTGCCCATGCACTGATCACCCGGATGATCATACACTGATCATGTGACAGATCATGCACTGATCACGTGGCTATCATGCACTGCTCACGCGGCTGTTCATGCAGTGATCACGTAGCTACCATGTACTGGTCACGTGAGTGATCA
This sequence comes from Bos taurus, assembly GCF_002263795.3. Classification (NCBI taxonomy): domain Eukaryota; kingdom Metazoa; phylum Chordata; class Mammalia; order Artiodactyla; family Bovidae; genus Bos; species Bos taurus. Next base: position 65,222 of record NW_020191584.1, read on the forward strand.
TGCACTGATCACGTAATTCATCATGCACAGATCAGGTGACTTATCATGCACTGTTCACGTGAGTGATCATGCACTGATCACGTGACTGATCATGCACTGATCTCGTGGCTATCATGCACGGCTCATGTGGCTGATCATGCAATGATTACCTAGCTACCATATACTGGTCACGTGACTGATCATGCACTGATCACGTAATTGATCATGCACTGATCATGTGGCTGATCATCCACTGATCACGTGACTGATCATGCACTGATCACGTGACTGATCATGCAGTGATCACGTGGATATCATGCACTGATCACTTGGCTGGTCATACACTGATCACGTGCCTGGTCATGCACAGATTACATGACTGATCATGCACTGAACACGTGACTGATCATGCACTGATCAGGTGGCTATCATGCACTACTCACGTGGCTGATCATGCAATGATCATGTAGCTACCATGTACCGGTCAGGTGACTGATCATACACCCATCAGGTGACGGATCATGCACTGATCACGTGGCTGATCATACACTGATCACCTGCCTGGTCATGCACAGATCACGTGACAAATCATGAACTGATCACATAGCTATCATGAACTGATCACCTGGCTGATCATGCACTGATCACGTGGCTGATCATGCACTGATACCGTGACTGAGCATGGACTGATCACATGACTATCATGTAGTGATCACGTGACTTAATGGCGCTGATCATGTGACTGATCATGCGCTGATCATGTTTGCTATCATACACTGATCATGTGCCTCTGGAGGCAATAAACAAAGAGCTGAGTAGGCACGAATCAAACAGTCAGCAGGCAATAATCATGGAACTCAGCTGTGAGGAATCATGCTGCTCAGCTGGCAATAATCAAGCAGCTGAGCAGGCAGGAATTACGCAGCACAGCTGGCAATTGTCAAGCAGACGACAGGCAGGAATCGTGCAGCTCAGCTGGCAATTGTCAAGCAGATGATCAGACAGGAATCACGCAGCTCAGCAGGCCCTGATCACGTGACTGAGCATGCACTGTTCACGTGGCTGATCATACACTGATTACGTGAATGATCATGCACTGATCCCTTGGATATCATGCACTGACCATGTGGCTGATCACACACTCTTCACGTGTCTGACCATGCACTGATCACATGGCTGATCATACTCTGCTCACGTAACTGATCATGCACTAATCACGTAATTGATCATGCACTGATCACGTGGCTGATCATGCACTGAACACGTGACTAATCACGCACTGATCATGTGACTGATCATGCACTGATCACGTGGCTATCATGCACTGCTCACGTGGCTCATCATGCAATGATCACGTAATTGATCATGCACTGATCACCTGGCTTATCATGCATTGATCATGTGACTGATCATGTGCTGATCATGTTTGGTGTCACACACTGATCATGTGCATCTGCAGGCAATGAACAAAGAGCTGAGTAGGCAGGAATCAGTCAGCAGGCTATAATCATGGAACTCAGCTCTGAGAAATCATGCTGCTCACCTGGCAATAATCAAGTAGATGAGCAGGCAGGAATTATGCAGCACAGGTGGCAATTGTCAAGGAGATGACAGGCAGGAACCGTACAGCTCAGCTGGCAATTGTCAAGCAGATGAGCAGACAGTAATCACGCAGCTCAGCAGGCCCTTATCACGTGACTGAGCATGCACTGTTCACGTGGCTGATCACACACCTATCACGTGAATAATCATGCACTGATCACGTGGCTCTCATGCACTGATCATGTGATTGCGCATGCACTGATCACGTAATTGTATGCACTGCTCACGTAGCTATCATGCACTGATGACGTGGCTGATCATGCACTGATCACGTAGCTCTCTTGCACTGATCACTTGGCTGATCATACACTCATCATGGGACTGATCGTGCACTGATCACGGCGCTATCATTCATTGTCTACATGACTCCACATGCACTGATCACGTGGATGATCATGCACTGATCACGTGACTGACCATGCACTGATCATGTGACTGATCATGCACTGATCACGTGGCTGATCATGCACTGATCACGTAATTGATCATGCACTGATCATTTTGCTGATCATGCGCTGATCACGTGGCTGATCATACACTGATCACGTGACTGATCATGCACTGATCACGTGACTGATCATGCACTGATCACGTGGCTATCATGCACTGATCACTTGGCTGGTCATACACTGATCACATGACTGATCATGCACTGTTCACGTGACTGATCATGTACTGATCACGTGACTGATCATGCACTGATCATGTGACTGATCATGCACTGATCACGTGGCTGATCATGCACTGATCACGTAATTGATCATGCACTGATCATTTTGCTGATCATGCGCTGATCACGTGGCTGATCATACACTGATCACGTGACTGATCATGCACTGATCACGTGACTGATCATGCACTGATCACGTGGCTATCATGCACTGATCACTTGGCTGGTCATACACTGATCACATGACTGATCATGCACTGTTCACGTGACTGATCATGTACTGATCACGTGACTGATCATGCACTGATCACGTAATTGATCATGCACTATTCACGTGGCTGATCATGCAATGATCACGTGACTGACTATGCACTGATCACGTGACTGATCATCCACTGATCAGTTGGCTATCATGCACTGATTACTTGGCTGATCATACAATGATCACGTGACTGATCATGCACTGATCATCTGGCTATCATGCACTCATTACCTGGCTATCGTGCACTGATCACGTGGTTGATCATACACTGATCACGAGACTGATCATGCACTGATCACGTCTATATCATGCACTGATCACATGACTGCCCATGCACTGATCACCCGGATGATCATACACTGATCATGTGACAGATCATGCACTGATCACGTGGCTATCATGCACTGCTCACGCGGCTGTTCATGCAGTGATCACGTAGCTACCATGTACTGGTCACGTGAGTGATCATGCACTGATCACGTAATTGATCATGCACTGATCAGGTGACTTATCATGCACTGTTCACGTGAGTGATCATGCACTGATCACGTGACTGATCATGCACTGATCTCGTGGCTATCATGCACGGCTCATGTGGCTGATCATGCAATGATTACCTAGCTACCATATACTGGTCACGTGACTGATCATGCACTGATCACGTAATTGATCATGCGCTGATCACGTGGCTGATCATCCACTGATCACGTGACTGATCATGCACTGATCACGTGACTGATCATGCAGTGATCACGTGGATATCATGCACTGATCACTTGGCTGGTCATACACTGATCACGTGCCTGGTCATGCACAGATTACATGACTGATCATGCACTGAACACGTGACTGATCATGCACTGATCAGGTGGCTATCATGCACTACTCACGTGGCTGATCATGCAATGATCATGTAGCTACCATGTACCGGTCAGGTGACTGATCATACACCCATCAGGTGACGGATCATGCACTGATCACGTGGCTGATCATACACTGATCACCTGCCTGGTCATGCACAGATCACGTGACAAATCATGAACTGATCACATAGCTATCATGAACTGATCACCTGGCTGATCATGCACTGATCACGTGGCTGATCATGCACTGATACCGTGACTGAGCATGGACTGATCACATGACTATCATGTAGTGATCACGTGACTTAATGGCGCTGATCATGTGACTGATCATGCGCTGATCATGTTTGCTATCATACACTGATCATGTGCCTCTGGAGGCAATAAACAAAGAGCTGAGTAGGCACGAATCAAACAGTCAGCAGGCAATAATCATGGAACTCAGCTGTGAGGAATCATGCTGCTCAGCTGGCAATAATCAAGCAGCTGAGCAGGCAGGAATTACGCAGCACAGCTGGCAATTGTCAAGCAGACGACAGGCAGGAATCGTGCAGCTCAGCTGGCAATTGTCAAGCAGATGATCAGACAGGAATCACGCAGCTCAGCAGGCCCTGATCACGTGACTGAGCATGCACTGTTCACGTGGCTGATCATACACTGATTACGTGAATGATCATGCACTGATCCCTTGGATATCATGCACTGACCATGTGGCTGATCACACACTCTTCACGTGTCTGACCATGCACTGATCACATGGCTGATCATACTCTGCTCACGTAACTGATCATGCACTAATCACGTAATTGATCATGCACTGATCACGTGGCTGATCATGCACTGAACACGTGACTAATCACGCACTGATCATGTGACTGATCATGCACTGATCACGTGGCTATCATGCACTGCTCACGTGGCTCATCATGCAATGATCACGTAATTGATCATGCACTGATCACCTGGCTTATCATGCATTGATCATGTGACTGATCATGTGCTGATCATGTTTGGTGTCACACACTGATCATGTGCATCTGCAGGCAATGAACAAAGAGCTGAGTAGGCAGGAATCAGTCAGCAGGCTATAATCATGGAACTCAGCTCTGAGAAATCATGCTGCTCACCTGGCAATAATCAAGTAGATGAGCAGGCAGGAATTATGCAGCACAGGTGGCAATTGTCAAGGAGATGACAGGCAGGAACCGTACAGCTCAGCTGGCAATTGTCAAGCAGATGAGCAGACAGTAATCACGCAGCTCAGCAGGCCCTTATCACGTGACTGAGCATGCACTGTTCACGTGGCTGATCACACACCTATCACGTGAATAATCATGCACTGATCACGTGGCTCTCATGCACTGATCATGTGATTGCGCATGCACTGATCACGTAATTGTATGCACTGCTCACGTAGCTATCATGCACTGATGACGTGGCTGATCATGCACTGATCACGTAGCTCTCTTGCACTGATCACTTGGCTGATCATACACTCATCATGGGACTGATCGTGCACTGATCACGGCGCTATCATGCATTGTCTACATGACTCCACATGCACTGATCACGTGGATGATCATGCACTGATCACGTGACTGACCATGCACTGATCATGTGACTGATCATGCACTGATCACGTGGCTGATCATGCACTGATCACGTAATTGATCATGCACTGATCATTTTGCTGATCATGCGCTGATCACGTGGCTGATCATACACTGATCACGTGACTGATCATGCACTGATCACGTGACTGATCATGCACTGATCTCGTGGCTATCATGCACGGCTCATGTGGCTGATCATGCAATGATTACCTAGCTACCATATACTGGTCACGTGACTGATCATGCACTGATCACGTAATTGATCATGCGCTGATCACGTGGCTGATCATACACTGATCACGTGACTGATCATGCACTGATCACGTGACTGATCATGCAGTGATCACGTGGATATCATGCACTGATCACTTGGCTGGTCATACACTGATCACGTGCCTGGTCATGCACAGATTACATGACTGATCATGCACTGAACACGTGACTGATCATGCACTGATCAGGTGGCTATCATGCACTACTCACGTGGCTGATCATGCAATGATCATGTAGCTACCATGTACCGGTCAGGTGACTGATCATACACCCATCAGGTGACGGATCATGCACTGATCACGTGGCTGATCATACACTGATCACCTGCCTGGTCATGCACAGATCACGTGACAAATCATGAACTGATCACATAGCTATCATGAACTGATCACCTGGCTGATCATGCACTGATCACGTGGCTGATCATGCACTGATACCGTGACTGAGCATGGACTGATCACATGACTATCATGTAGTGATCACGTGACTTAATGGCGCTGATCATGTGACTGATCATGCGCTGATCATGTTTGCTATCATACACTGATCATGTGCCTCTGGAGGCAATAAACAAAGAGCTGAGTAGGCACGAATCAAACAGTCAGCAGGCAATAATCATGGAACTCAGCTGTGAGGAATCATGCTGCTCAGCTGGCAATAATCAAGCAGCTGAGCAGGCAGGAATTACGCAGCACAGCTGGCAATTGTCAAGCAGACGACAGGCAGGAATCGTGCAGCTCAGCTGGCAATTGTCAAGCAGATGATCAGACAGGAATCACGCAGCTCAGCAGGCCCTGATCACATGACTGAGCATGCACTGTTCACGTGGCTGATCATACACTGATTACGTGAATGATCATGCACTGATCCCTTGGATATCATGCACTGACCATGTGGCTGATCACACACTCTTCACGTGTCTGACCATGCACTGATCACATGGCTGATCATACTCTGCTCACGTAACTGATCATGCACTAATCACGTAATTGATCATGCACTGATCACGTGGCTGATCATGCACTGAACACGTGACTAATCACGCACTGATCATGTGACTGATCATGCACTGATCACGTGGCTATCATGCACTGCTCACGTGGCTCATCATGCAATGATCACGTAATTGATCATGCACTGATCACCTGGCTTATCATGCATTGATCATGTGACTGATCATGTGCTGATCATGTTTGGTGTCACACACTGATCATGTGCATCTGCAGGCAATGAACAAAGAGCTGAGTAGGCAGGAATCAGTCAGCAGGCTATAATCATGGAACTCAGCTCTGAGAAATCATGCTGCTCACCTGGCAATAATCAAGTAGATGAGCAGGCAGGAATTATGCAGCACAGGTGGCAATTGTCAAGGAGATGACAGGCAGGAACCGTACAGCTCAGCTGGCAATTGTCAAGCAGATGAGCAGACAGTAATCACGCAGCTCAGCAGGCCCTTATCACGTGACTGAGCATGCACTGTTCACGTGGCTGATCACACACCTATCACGTGAATAATCATGCACTGATCACGTGGCTCTCATGCACTGATCATGTGATTGCGCATGCACTGATCACGTAATTGTATGCACTGCTCACGTAGCTATCATGCACTGATGACGTGGCTGATCATGCACTGATCACGTAGCTCTCTTGCACTGATCACTTGGCTGATCATACACTCATCATGGGACTGATCGTGCACTGATCACGGCGCTATCATGCATTGTCTACATGACTCCACATGCACTGATCACGTGGATGATCATGCACTGATCACGTGACTGACCATGCACTGATCATGTGACTGATCATGCACTGATCACGTGGCTGATCATGCACTGATCATTTTGCTGATCATGCGCAGATCACGTGGCTGATCATACACTGATCACGTGACTGATCATGCACTGATCACGTGACTGATCATGCACTGATCACGTGGCTATCATGCACTGATCACTTGGCTGGTCATACACTGATCACATGACTGATCATGCACTGTTCACGTGACTGATCATGTACTGATCACGTGACTGATCATGCACTGATCACGTAATTGATCATGCACTATTCACGTGGCTGATCATGCAATGATCACGTGACTGACTATGCACTGATCACGTGACTGATCATCCACTGATCAGTTGGCTATCATGCACTGATTACTTGGCTGATCATACAATGATCACGTGACTGATCATGCACTGATCATCTGGCTATCATGCACTCATTACCTGGCTATCGTGCACTGATCCCGTGGTTGATCATACACTGATCACGAGACTGATCATGCACTGATCACGTCTATATCATGCACTGATCACATGACTGCCCATGCACTGATCACCCGGATGATCATACACTGATCATGTGACAGATCATGCACTGATCACGTGGCTATCATGCACTGCTCACGCGGCTGTTCATGCAGTGATCACGTAGCTACCATGTACTGGTCACGTGAGTGATCATGCACTGATCACGTAATTGATCATGCACAGATCAGGTGACTTATCATGCACTGTTCACGTGAGTGATCATGCACTGATCACGTGACTGATCATGCACTGATCTCGTGGCTATCATGCACGGCTCATGTGGCTGATCATGCAATGATTACCTAGCTACCATATACTGGTCACGTGACTGATCATGCACTGATCACGTAATTGATCATGCACTGATCATGTGGCTGATCATCCACTGATCACGTGACTGATCATGCACTGATCACGTGACTGATCATGCAGTGATCACGTGGATATCATGCACTGATCACTTGGCTGGTCATACACTGATCACGTGCCTGGTCATGCACAGATTACATGACTGATCATGCACTGAACACGTGACTGATCATGCACTGATCAGGTGGCTATCATGCACTACTCACGTGGCTGATCATGCAATGATCATGTAGCTACCATGTACCGGTCAGGTGACTGATCATACACCCATCAGGTGACGGATCATGCACTGATCACGTGGCTGATCATACACTGATCACCTGCCTGGTCATGCACAGATCACGTGACAAATCATGAACTGATCACATAGCTATCATGAACTGATCACCTGGCTGATCATGCACTGATCACGTGGCTGATCATGCACTGATACCGTGACTGAGCATGGACTGATCACATGACTATCATGTAGTGATCACGTGACTTAATGGCGCTGATCATGTGACTGATCATGCGCTGATCATGTTTGCTATCATACACTGATCATGTGCCTCTGGAGGCAATAAACAAAGAGCTGAGTAGGCACGAATCAAACAGTCAGCAGGCAATAATCATGGAACTCAGCTGTGAGGAATCATGCTGCTCAGCTGGCAATAATCAAGCAGCTGAGCAGGCAGGAATTACGGAGCACAGCTGGCAATTGTCAAGCAGATGACAGGCAGGAATCGTGCAGCTCAGCTGGCAATTGTCAAGCAGATGATCAGACAGGAATCACGCAGCTCAGCAGGCCCTGATCACGTGACTGAGCATGCACTGTTCACGTGGCTGATCATACACTGATTACGTGAATGATCATGCACTGATCCCTTGGATATCATGCACTGACCATGTGGCTGATCACACACTCTTCACGTGTCTGACCATGCACTGATCACATGGCTGATCATACTCTGCTCACGTAACTGATCATGCACTAATCACGTAATTGATCATGCACTGATCACGTGGCTGATCATGCACTGAACACGTGACTAATCACGCACTGATCATGTGACTGATCATGCACTGATCACGTGGCTATCATGCACTGCTCACGTGGCTCATCATGCAATGATCACGTAATTGATCATGCACTGATCACCTGGCTTATCATGCATTGATCATGTGACTGATCATGTGCTGATCATGTTTGGTGTCACACACTGATCATGTGCATCTGCAGGCAATGAACAAAGAGCTGAGTAGGCAGGAATCAGTCAGCAGGCTATAATCATGGAACTCAGCTCTGAGAAATCATGCTGCTCACCTGGCAATAATCAAGTAGATGAGCAGGCAGGAATTATGCAGCACAGGTGGCAATTGTCAAGGAGATGACAGGCAGGAACCGTACAGCTCAGCTGGCAATTGTCAAGCAGATGAGCAGACAGTAATCACGCAGCTCAGCAGGCCCTTATCACGTGACTGAGCATGCACTGTTCACGTGGCTGATCACACACCTATCACGTGAATAATCATGCACTGATCACGTGGCTCTCATGCACTGATCATGTGATTGCACATGCACTGATCACGTAATTGTATGCACTGCTCACGTAGCTATCATGCACTGATGACGTGGCTGATCATGCACTGATCACGTAGCTCTCTTGCACTGATCACTTGGCTGATCATACACTCATCATGGGACTGATCGTGCACTGATCACGGCGCTATCATTCATTGTCTACATGACTCCACATGCACTGATCACGTGGATGATCATGCACTGATCACGTGACTGACCATGCACTGATCATGTGACTGATCATGCACTGATCACGTGGCTGATCATGCACTGATCATTTTGCTGATCATGCGCAGATCACGTGGCTGATCATACACTGATCACGTGACTGATCATGCACTGATCACGTGACTGATCATGCACTGATCACGTGGCTATCATGCACTGATCACTTGGCTGGTCATACACTGATCACATGACTGATCATGCACTGTTCACGTGACTGATCATGTACTGATCACGTGACTGATCATGCACTGATCACGTAATTGATCATGCACTATTCACGTGGCTGATCATGCAATGATCACGTGACTGACTATGCACTGATCACGTGACTGATCATCCACTGATCAGTTGGCTATCATGCACTGATTACTTGGCTGATCATACAATGATCACGTGACTGATCATGCACTGATCATCTGGCTATCATGCACTCATTACCTGGCTATCGTGCACTGATCACGTGGTTGATCATACACTGATCACGAGACTGATCATGCACTGATCACGTCTATATCATGCACTGATCACATGACTGCCCATGCACTGATCACCCGGATGATCATACACTGATCATGTGACAGATCATGCACTGATCACGTGGCTATCATGCACTGCTCACGCGGCTGTTCATGCAGTGATCACGTAGCTACCATGTACTGGTCACGTGAGTGATCATGCACTGATCACGTAATTCATCATGCACAGATCAGGTGACTTATCATGCACTGTTCACGTGAGTGATCATGCACTGATCACGTGACTGATCATGCACTGATCTCGTGGCTATCATGCACGGCTCATGTGGCTGATCATGCAATGATTACCTAGCTACCATATACTGGTCACGTGACTGATCATGCACTGATCACGTAATTGATCATGCACTGATCATGTGGCTGATCATCCACTGATCACGTGACTGATCATGCACTGATCACGTGACTGATCATGCAGTGATCACGTGGATATCATGCACTGATCACTTGGCTGGTCATACACTGATCACGTGCCTGGTCATGCACAGATTACATGACTGATCATGCACTGAACACGTGACTGATCATGCACTGATCAGGTGGCTATCATGCACTACTCACGTGGCTGATCATGCAATGATCATGTAGCTACCATGTACCGGTCAGGTGACTGATCATACACCCATCAGGTGACGGATCATGCACTGATCACGTGGCTGATCATACACTGATCACCTGCCTGGTCATGCACAGATCACGTGACAAATCATGAACTGATCACATAGCTATCATGAACTGATCACCTGGCTGATCATGCACTGATCACGTGGCTGATCATGCACTGATACCGTGACTGAGCATGGACTGATCACATGACTATCATGTAGTGATCACGTGACTTAATGGCGCTGATCATGTGACTGATCATGCGCTGATCATGTTTGCTATCATACACTGATCATGTGCCTCTGGAGGCAATAAACAAAGAGCTGAGTAGGCACGAATCAAACAGTCAGCAGGCAATAATCATGGAACTCAGCTGTGAGGAATCATGCTGCTCAGCTGGCAATAATCAAGCAGCTGAGCAGGCAGGAATTACGCAGCACAGCTGGCAATTGTCAAGCAGACGACAGGCAGGAATCGTGCAGCTCAGCTGGCAATTGTCAAGCAGATGATCAGACAGGAATCACGCAGCTCAGCAGGCCCTGATCACGTGACTGAGCATGCACTGTTCACGTGGCTGATCATACACTGATTACGTGAATGATCATGCACTGATCCCTTGGATATCATGCACTGACCATGTGGCTGATCACACACTCTTCACGTGTCTGACCATGCACTGATCACATGGCTGATCATACTCTGCTCACGTAACTGATCATGCACTAATCACGTAATTGATCATGCACTGATCACGTGGCTGATCATGCACTGAACACGTGACTAATCACGCACTGATCATGTGACTGATCATGCACTGATCACGTGGCTATCATGCACTGCTCACGTGGCTCATCATGCAATGATCACGTAATTGATCATGCACTGATCACCTGGCTTATCATGCATTGATCATGTGACTGATCATGTGCTGATCATGTTTGGTGTCACACACTGATCATGTGCATCTGCAGGCAATGAACAAAGAGCTGAGTAGGCAGGAATCAGTCAGCAGGCTATAATCATGGAACTCAGCTCTGAGAAATCATGCTGCTCACCTGGCAATAATCAAGTAGATGAGCAGGCAGGAATTATGCAGCACAGGTGGCAATTGTCAAGGAGATGACAGGCAGGAACCGTACAGCTCAGCTGGCAATTGTCAAGCAGATGAGCAGACAGTAATCACGCAGCTCAGCAGGCCCTTATCACGTGACTGAGCATGCACTGTTCACGTGGCTGATCACACACCTATCACGTGAATAATCATGCACTGATCACGTGGCTCTCATGCACTGATCATGTGATTGCGCATGCACTGATCACGTAATTGTATGCACTGCTCACGTAGCTATCATGCACTGATGACGTGGCTGATCATGCACTGATCACGTAGCTCTCTTGCACTGATCACTTGGCTGATCATACACTCATCATGGGACTGATCGTGCACTGATCACGGCGCTATCATTCATTGTCTACATGACTCCACATGCACTGATCACGTGGATGATCATGCACTGATCACGTGACTGACCATGCACTGATCATGTGACTGATCATGCACTGATCACGTGGCTGATCATGCACTGATCACGTAATTGATCATGCACTGATCATTTTGCTGATCATGCGCTGATCACGTGGCTGATCATACACTGATCACGTGACTGATCATGCACTGATCACGTGACTGATCATGCACTGATCACGTGGCTATCATGCACTGATCACTTGGCTGGTCATACACTGATCACATGACTGATCATGCACTGTTCACGTGACTGATCATGTACTGATCACGTGACTGATCATGCACTGATCATGTGACTGATCATGCACTGATCACGTGGCTGATCATGCACTGATCACGTAATTGATCATGCACTGATCATTTTGCTGATCATGCGCTGATCACGTGGCTGATCATACACTGATCACGTGACTGATCATGCACTGATCACGTGACTGATCATGCACTGATCACGTGGCTATCATGCACTGATCACTTGGCTGGTCATACACTGATCACATGACTGATCATGCACTGTTCACGTGACTGATCATGTACTGATCACGTGACTGATCATGCACTGATCACGTAATTGATCATGCACTATTCACGTGGCTGATCATGCAATGATCACGTGACTGACTATGCACTGATCACGTGACTGATCATCCACTGATCAGTTGGCTATCATGCACTGATTACTTGGCTGATCATACAATGATCACGTGACTGATCATGCACTGATCATCTGGCTATCATGCACTCATTACCTGGCTATCGTGCACTGATCACGTGGTTGATCATACACTGATCACGAGACTGATCATGCACTGATCACGTCTATATCATGCACTGATCACATGACTGCCCATGCACTGATCACCCGGATGATCATACACTGATCATGTGACAGATCATGCACTGATCACGTGGCTATCATGCACTGCTCACGCGGCTGTTCATGCAGTGATCACGTAGCTACCATGTACTGGTCACGTGAGTGATCATGCACTGATCACGTAATTGATCATGCACTGATCAGGTGACTTATCATGCACTGTTCACGTGAGTGATCATGCACTGATCACGTGACTGATCATGCACTGATCTCGTGGCTATCATGCACGGCTCATGTGGCTGATCATGCAATGATTACCTAGCTACCATATACTGGTCACGTGACTGATCATGCACTGATCACGTAATTGATCATGCGCTGATCACGTGGCTGATCATCCACTGATCACGTGACTGATCATGCACTGATCACGTGACTGATCATGCAGTGATCACGTGGATATCATGCACTGATCACTTGGCTGGTCATACACTGATCACGTGCCTGGTCATGCACAGATTACATGACTGATCATGCACTGAACACGTGACTGATCATGCACTGATCAGGTGGCTATCATGCACTACTCACGTGGCTGATCATGCAATGATCATGTAGCTACCATGTACCGGTCAGGTGACTGATCATACACCCATCAGGTGACGGATCATGCACTGATCACGTGGCTGATCATACACTGATCACCTGCCTGGTCATGCACAGATCACGTGACAAATCATGAACTGATCACATAGCTATCATGAACTGATCACCTGGCTGATCATGCACTGATCACGTGGCTGATCATGCACTGATACCGTGACTGAGCATGGACTGATCACATGACTATCATGTAGTGATCACGTGACTTAATGGCGCTGATCATGTGACTGATCATGCGCTGATCATGTTTGCTATCATACACTGATCATGTGCCTCTGGAGGCAATAAACAAAGAGCTGAGTAGGCACGAATCAAACAGTCAGCAGGCAATAATCATGGAACTCAGCTGTGAGGAATCATGCTGCTCAGCTGGCAATAATCAAGCAGCTGAGCAGGCAGGAATTACGCAGCACAGCTGGCAATTGTCAAGCAGACGACAGGCAGGAATCGTGCAGCTCAGCTGGCAATTGTCAAGCAGATGATCAGACAGGAATCACGCAGCTCAGCAGGCCCTGATCACGTGACTGAGCATGCACTGTTCACGTGGCTGATCATACACTGATTACGTGAATGATCATGCACTGATCCCTTGGATATCATGCACTGACCATGTGGCTGATCACACACTCTTCACGTGTCTGACCATGCACTGATCACATGGCTGATCATACTCTGCTCACGTAACTGATCATGCACTAATCACGTAATTGATCATGCACTGATCACGTGGCTGATCATGCACTGAACACGTGACTAATCACGCACTGATCATGTGACTGATCATGCACTGATCACGTGGCTATCATGCACTGCTCACGTGGCTCATCATGCAATGATCACGTAATTGATCATGCACTGATCACCTGGCTTATCATGCATTGATCATGTGACTGATCATGTGCTGATCATGTTTGGTGTCACACACTGATCATGTGCATCTGCAGGCAATGAACAAAGAGCTGAGTAGGCAGGAATCAGTCAGCAGGCTATAATCATGGAACTCAGCTCTGAGAAATCATGCTGCTCACCTGGCAATAATCAAGTAGATGAGCAGGCAGGAATTATGCAGCACAGGTGGCAATTGTCAAGGAGATGACAGGCAGGAATCGTACAGCTCAGCTGGCAATTGTCAAGCAGATGAGCAGACAGTAATCACGCAGCTCAGCAGGCCCTTATCACGTGACTGAGCATGCACTGTTCACGTGGCTGATCACACACCTATCACGTGAATAATCATGCACTGATCACGTGGCTCTCATGCACTGATCATGTGATTGCGCATGCACTGATCACGTAATTGTATGCACTGCTCACGTAGCTATCATGCACTGATGACGTGGCTGATCATGCACTGATCACGTAGCTCTCTTGCACTGATCACTTGGCTGATCATACACTCATCATGGGACTGATCGTGCACTGATCATGGCGCTATCATGCATTGACTACATGACTCCACATGCACTGATCACGTGGATGATCATGCACTGATCACGTGACTGACCATGCACTGATCATGTGACTGATCATGCACTGATCACGTGGCTGATCATGCACTGATCACGTAATTGATCATGCACTGATCATTTTGCTGATCATGCGCTGATCACGTGGCTGATCATACACTGATCACGTGACTGATCATGCACTGATCACGTGACTGATCATGCACTGATCACGTGGCTATCATGCACTGCTCACGTGGCTCATCATGCAATGATCACGTAATTGATCATGCACTGATCACCTGGCTTATCATGCATTGATCATGTGACTGATCATGTGCTGATCATGTTTGGTGTCACACACTGATCATGTGCATCTGCAGGCAATGAACAAAGAGCTGAGTAGACAGGAATCATTCAGCAGGCTATAATCATGGAACTCAGCTCTGAGAAATCATGCTGCTCACCTGGCAATAATCAAGTAGATGAGCAGGCAGGAATTATGCAGCACAGGTGGCAATTGTCAAGGAGATGACAGGCAGGAACCGTACAGCTCAGCTGGCAATTGTCAAGCAGATGAGCAGACAGTAATCACGCAGCTCAGCAGGCCCTTATCACGTGACTGAGCATGCACTGTTCACGTGGCTGATCACACACCTAACACGTGAATAATCATGCACTGATCACGTGGCTCTCATGCACTGATCATGTGATTGCGCATGCACTGATCACGTAATTGTATGCACTGCTCACGTAGCTATCATGCACTGATGACGTGGCTGATCATGCACTGATCACGTAGCTCTCTTGCACTGATCACTTGGCTGATCATACACTCATCATGGGACTGATCGTGCACTGATCACGGCGCTATCATGCATTGTCTACATGACTCCACATGCACTGATCACGTGGATGATCGTGCACTGATCACGTGACTGACCATGCACTGATCATGTGACTGATCATGCACTGATCACGTGGCTGATCATGCACTGATCATTTTGCTGATCATGCGCAGATCACGTGGCTGATCATACACTGATCACGTGACTGATCATGCACTGATCACGTGACTGATCATGCACTGATCACGTGGCTATCATGCACTGATCACTTGGCTGGTCATACACTGATCACATGACTGATCATGCACTGTTCACGTGACTGATCATGTACTGATCACGTGACTGATCATGCACTGATCACGTAATTGATCATGCACTATTCACATGGCTGATCATGCAATGATCACGTGACTGACTATGCACTGATCACGTGACTGATCATCCACTGATCAGTTGGCTATCATGCACTGATTACTTGGCTGATCATACAATGATCACGTGACTGATCATGCACTGATCATCTGGCTATCATGCACTCATTACCTGGCTATCGTGCACTGATCACGTGGTTGATCATACACTGATCACGAGACTGATCATGCACTGATCACGTCTATATCATGCACTGATCACATGACTGCCCATGCACTGATCACCCGGATGATCATACACTGATCATGTGACAGATTATGCACTGATCACGTGGCTATCATGCACTGCTCACGCGGCTGTTCATGCAGTGATCACGTAGCTACCATGTACTGGTCACGTGAGTGATCATGCACTGATCACGTAATTGATCATGCACTGATCAGGTGACTTATCATGCACTGTTCACGTGAGTGATCATGCACTGATCACGTGACTGATCATGCACTGATCTCGTGGCTATCATGCACGGCTCATGTGGCTGATCATGCAATGATTACCTAGCTACCATATACTGGTCACGTGACTGATCATGCACTGATCACGTAATTGATCATGCACTGATCATGTGGCTGATCATCCACTGATCACGTGACTGATCATGCACTGATCACGTGACTGATCATGCAGTGATCACGTGGATATCATGCACTGATCACTTGGCTGGTCATACACTGATCACGTGCCTGGTCATGCACAGATTACATGACTGATCATGCACTGAACACGTGACTGATCATGCACTGATCAGGTGGCTATCATGCACTACTCACGTGGCTGATCATGCAATGATCATGTAGCTACCATGTACCGGTCAGGTGACTGATCATACACCCATCAGGTGACGGATCATGCACTGATCACGTGGCTGATCATACACTGATCACCTGCCTGGTCATGCACAGATCACGTGACAAATCATGAACTGATCACATAGCTATCATGAACTGATCACCTGGCTGATCATGCACTGATCACGTGGCTGATCATGCACTGATACCGTGACTGAGCATGGACTGATCACATGACTATCATGTAGTGATCACGTGACTTAATGGCGCTGATCATGTGACTGATCATGCGCTGATCATGTTTGCTATCATACACTGATCATGTGCCTCTGGAGGCAATAAACAAAGAGCTGAGTAGGCACGAATCAAACAGTCAGCAGGCAATAATCATGGAACTCAGCTGTGAGGAATCATGCTGCTCAGCTGGCAATAATCAAGCAGCTGAGCAGGCAGGAATTACGCAGCACAGCTGGCAATTGTCAAGCAGACGACAGGCAGGAATCGTGCAGCTCAGCTGGCAATTGTCAAGCAGATGATCAGACAGGAATCACGCAGCTCAGCAGGCCCTGATCACGTGACTGAGCATGCACTGTTCACGTGGCTGATCATACACTGATTACGTGAATGATCATGCACTGATCCCTTGGATATCATGCACTGACCATGTGGCTGATCACACACTCTTCACGTGTCTGACCATGCACTGATCACATGGCTGATCATACTCTGCTCACGTAACTGATCATGCACTAATCACGTAATTGATCATGCACTGATCACGTGGCTGATCATGCACTGAACACGTGACTAATCACGCACTGATCATGTGACTGATCATGCACTGATCACGTGGCTATCATGCACTGCTCACGTGGCTCATCATGCAATGATCACGTAATTGATCATGCACTGATCACCTGGCTTATCATGCATTGATCATGTGACTGATCATGTGCTGATCATGTTTGGTGTCACACACTGATCATGTGCATCTGCAGGCAATGAACAAAGAGCTGAGTAGGCAGGAAGCAGTCAGCAGGCTATAATCATGGAACTCAGCTCTGAGAAATCATGCTGCTCACCTGGCAATAATCAAGTAGATGAGCAGGCAGGAATTATGCAGCACAGGTGGCAATTGTCAAGGAGATGACAGGCAGGAACCGTACAGCTCAGCTGGCAATTGTCAAGCAGATGAGCAGACAGTAATCACGCAGCTCAGCAGGCCCTTATCACGTGACTGAGCATGCACTGTTCACGTGGCTGATCACACACCTATCACGTGAATAATCATGCACTGATCACGTGGCTCTCATGCACTGATCATGTGATTGCGCATGCACTGATCACGTAATTGTATGCACTGCTCACGTAGCTATCATGCACTGATGACGTGGCTGATCATGCACTGATCACGTAGCTCTCTTGCACTGATCACTTGGCTGATCATACACTCATCATGGGACTGATCGTGCACTGATCACAGCGCTATCATGCATTGTCTACATGACTCCACATGCACTGATCACGTGGATGATCATGCACTGATCACGTGACTGACCATGCACTGATCATGTGACTGATCATGCACTGATCACGTGGCTGATCATGCACTGATCATTTTGCTGATCATGCGCAGATCACGTGGCTGATCATACACTGATCACGTGACTGATCATGCACTGATCACGTGACTGATCATGCACTGATCACGTGGCTATCATGCACTGATCACTTGGCTGGTCATACACTGATCACATGACTGATCATGCACTGTTCACGTGACTGATCATGTACTGATCACGTGACTGATCATGCACTGATCACGTAATTGATCATGCACTATTCACGTGGCTGATCATGCAATGATCACGTGACTGACTATGCACTGATCACGTGACTGATCATCCACTGATCAGTTGGCTATCATGCACTGATTACTTGGCTGATCATACAATGATCACGTGACTGATCATGCACTGATCATCTGGCTATCATGCACTCATTACCTGGCTATCGTGCACTGATCACGTGGTTGATCATACACTGATCACGAGACTGATCATGCACTGATCACGTCTATATCATGCACTGATCACATGACTTCCCATGCACTGATCACCCGGATGATCATACACTGATCATGTGACAGATTATGCACTGATCACGTGGCTATCATGCACTGCTCACGCGGCTGTTCATGCAGTGATCACGTAGCTACCATGTACTGGTCACGTGAGTGATCATGCACTGATCACGTAATTGATCATGCACTGATCAGGTGACTTATCATGCACTGTTCACGTGAGTGATCATGCACTGATCTCGTGGCTATCATGCACGGCTCATGTGGCTGATCATGCAATGATTACCTAGCTACCATATACTGGTCACGTGACTGATCATGCACTGATCACGTAATTGATCATGCACTGATCATGTGGCTGATCATCCACTGATCACGTGACTGATCATGCACTGATCACGTGACTGATCATGCAGTGATCACGTGGATATCATGCACTGATCACTTGGCTGGTCATACACTGATCACGTGCCTGGTCATGCACAGATTACATGACTGATCATGCACTGAACACGTGACTGATCATGCACTGATCAGGTGGCTATCATGCACTACTCACGTGGCTGATCATGCAATGATCATGTAGCTACCATGTACCGGTCAGGTGACTGATCATACACCCATCAGGTGACGGATCATGCACTGATCACGTGGCTGATCATACACTGATCACCTGCCTGGTCATGCACAGATCACGTGACAAATCATGAACTGATCACATAGCTATCATGAACTGATCACCTGGCTGATCATGCACTGATCACGTGGCTGATCATGCACTGATACCGTGACTGAGCATGGACTGATCACATGACTATCATGTAGTGATCACGTGACTTAATGGCGCTGATCATGTGACTGATCATGCGCTGATCATGTTTGCTATCATACACTGATCATGTGCCTCTGGAGGCAATAAACAAAGAGCTGAGTAGGCACGAATCAAACAGTCAGCAGGCAATAATCATGGAACTCAGCTGTGAGGAATCATGCTGCTCAGCTGGCAATAATCAAGCAGCTGAGCAGGCAGGAATTACGCAGCACAGCTGGCAATTGTCAAGCAGACGACAGGCAGGAATCGTGCAGCTCAGCTGGCAATTGTCAAGCAGATGATCAGACAGGAATCACGCAGCTCAGCAGGCCCTGATCACGTGACTGAGCATGCACTGTTCACGTGGCTGATCATACACTGATTACGTGAATGATCATGCACTGATCCCTTGGATATCATGCACTGACCATGTGGCTGATCACACACTCTTCACGTGTCTGACCATGCACTGATCACATGGCTGATCATACTCTGCTCACGTAACTGATCATGCACTAATCACGTAATTGATCATGCACTGATCACGTGGCTGATCATGCACTGAACACGTGACTAATCACGCACTGATCATGTGACTGATCATGCACTGATCACGTGGCTATCATGCACTGCTCACGTGGCTCATCATGCAATGATCACGTAATTGATCATGCACTGATCACCTGGCTTATCATGCATTGATCATGTGACTGATCATGTGCTGATCATGTTTGGTGTCACACACTGATCATGTGCATCTGCAGGCAATGAACAAAGAGCTGAGTAGGCAGGAAGCAGTCAGCAGGCTATAATCATGGAACTCAGCTCTGAGAAATCATGCTGCTCACCTGGCAATAATCAAGTAGATGAGCAGGCAGGAATTATGCAGCACAGGTGGCAATTGTCAAGGAGATGACAGGCAGGAACCGTACAGCTCAGCTGGCAATTGTCAAGCAGATGAGCAGACAGTAATCACGCAGCTCAGCAGGCCCTGATCACGTGACTGAGCATGCACTGTTCACGTGGCTGATCACACACCTATCACGTGAATAATCATGCACTGATCACGTGGCTCTCATGCACTGATCATGTGATTGCGCATGCACTGATCACGTAATTGTATGCACTGCTCACGTAGCTATCATGCACTGATGACGTGGCTGATCATGCACTGATCACGTAGCTCTCTTGCACTGATCACTTGGCTGATCATACACTCATCATGGGACTGATCGTGCACTGATCACGGCGCTATCATTCATTGTCTACATGACTCCACATGCACTGATCACGTGGATGATCATGCACTGATCACGTGACTGACCATGCACTGATCATGTGACTGATCATGCACTGATCACGTGGCTGATCATGCACTGATCATTTTGCTGATCATGCGCAGATCACGTGGCTGATCATACACTGATCACGTGACTGATCATGCACTGATTACGTGACTGATCATGCACTGATCACGTGGCTATCATGCACTGATCACTTGGCTGGTCATACACTGATCACATGACTGATCATGCACTGTTCACGTGACTGATCATGTACTGATCACGTGACTGATCATGCACTGATCACGTAATTGATCATGCACTATTCACGTGGCTGATCATGCAATGATCACGTGACTGACTATGCACTGATCACGTGACTGATCATCCACTGATCAGTTGGCTATCATGCACTGATTACTTGGCTGATCATACAATGATCACGTGACTGATCATGCACTGATCATCTGGCTATCATGCACTCATTACCTGGCTATCGTGCACTGATCACGTGGTTGATCATACACTGATCACGTCTATATCATGCACTGATCACATGACTGCCCATGCACTGATCACCCGG
The DNA here is from genome assembly GCF_002263795.3 of Bos taurus. Classification (NCBI taxonomy): domain Eukaryota; kingdom Metazoa; phylum Chordata; class Mammalia; order Artiodactyla; family Bovidae; genus Bos; species Bos taurus. Next base: position 87,386 of record NW_020191584.1, read on the forward strand.
ATGATCATACACTGATCATGTGACAGATCATGCACTGATCACGTGGCTATCATGCACTGCTCACGCGGCTGTTCATGCAGTGATCATGTAGCTACCATGTACTGGTCACGTGAGTGATCATGCACTGATCACGTAATTGATCATGCACTGATCAGGTGACTTATCATGCACTGTTCACGTGAGTGATCATGCACTGATCACGTGACTGATCATGCACTGATCTCGTGGCTATCATGCACGGCTCATGTGGCTGATCATGCAATGATTACCTAGCTACCATATACTGGTCACGTGACTGATCATGCACTGATCACGTAATTGATCATGCACTGATCATGTGGCTGATCATCCACTGATCACGTGACTGATCATGCACTGATCACGTGACTGATCATGCAGTGATCACGTGGATATCATGCACTGATCACTTGGCTGGTCATACACTGATCACGTGCCTGGTCATGCACAGATTACATGACTGATCATGCACTGAACACGTGACTGATCATGCACTGATCAGGTGGCTATCATGCACTGATTACTTGGCTGATCATACAATGATCACGTGACTGATCATGCACTGATCATCTGGCTATCATGCACTCATTACCTGGCTATCGTGCACTGATCACGTGGTTGATCATACACTGATCACGAGACTGATCATGCACTGATCACGTCTATATCATGCACTGATCACATGACTGCCCATGCACTGATCACCCGGATGATCATACACTGATCATGTGACAGATCATGCACTGATCACGTGGCTATCATGCACTGCTCACGCGGCTGTTCATGCAGTGATCACGTAGCTACCATGTACTGGTCACGTGAGTGATCATGCACTGATCACGTAATTGATCATGCACTGATCAGGTGACTTATCATGCACTGTTCACGTGAGTGATCATGCACTAATCACGTGACTGATCATGCACTGATCTCGTGGCTATCATGCACGGCTCATGTGGCTGATCATGCAATGATTACCTAGCTACCATATACTGGTCACGTGACTGATCATGCACTGATCACGTGACTGATCATGCAGTGATCACGTGGATATCATGCACTGATCACTTGGCTGGTCATACACTGATCACGTGCCTGGTCATGCACAGATTACATGACTGATCATGCACTGAACACGTGACTGATCATGCACTGATCAGGTGGCTATCATGCACTACTCACGTGGCTGATCATGCAATGATCATGTAGCTACCATGTACCGGTCAGGTGACTGATCATACACCCATCAGGTGACGGATCATGCACTGATCACGTGGCTGATCATACACTGATCACCTGCCTGGTCATGCACAGATCACGTGACAAATCATGAACTGATCACATAGCTATCATGAACTGATCACCTGGCTGATCATGCACTGATCACGTGGCTGATCATGCACTGATACCGTGACTGAGCATGGACTGATCACATGACTATCATGTAGTGATCACGTGACTTAATGGCGCTGATCATGTGACTGATCATGCGCTGATCATGTTTGCTATCATACACTGATCATGTGCCTCTGGAGGCAATAAACAAAGAGCTGAGTAGGCACGAATCAAACAGTCAGCAGGCAATAATCATGGAACTCAGCTGTGAGGAATCATGCTGCTCAGCTGGCAATAATCAAGCAGCTGAGCAGGCAGGAATTACGCAGCACAGCTGGCAATTGTCAAGCAGACGACAGGCAGGAATCGTGCAGCTCAGCTGGCAATTGTCAAGCAGATGATCAGACAGGAATCACGCAGCTCAGCAGGCCCTGATCACGTGACTGAGCATGCACTGTTCACGTGGCTGATCATACACTGATTACGTGAATGATCATGCACTGATCCCTTGGATATCATGCACTGACCATGTGGCTGATCACACACTCTTCACGTGTCTGACCATGCACTGATCACATGGCTGATCATACTCTGCTCACGTAACTGATCATGCACTAATCACGTAATTGATCATGCACTGATCACGTGGCTGATCATGCACTGAACATGTGACTAATCACGCACTAATCATGTGACTGATCATGCACTGATCACGTGGCTATCATGCACTGCTCACGTGGCTCATCATGCAATGATCACGTAATTGATCATGCACTGATCACCTGGCTTATCATGCATTGATCATGTGACTGATCATGTGCTGATCATGTTTGGTGTCACACACTGATCATGTGCATCTGCAGGCAATGAACAAAGAGCTGAGTAGGCAGGAATCAGTCAGCAGGCTATAATCATGGAACTCAGCTCTGAGAAATCATGCTGCTCACCTGGCAATAATCAAGTAGATGAGCAGGCAGGAATTATGCAGCACAGGTGGCAATTGTCAAGGAGATGACAGGCAGGAACCGTACAGCTCAGCTGGCAATTGTCAAGCAGATGAGCAGACAGTAATCACGCAGCTCAGCAGGCCCTTATCACGTGACTGAGCATGCACTGTTCACGTGGCTGATCACACACCTATCACGTGAATAATCATGCACTGATCACGTGGCTCTCATGCACTGATCATGTGATTGCGCATGCACTGATCACGTAATTGTATGCACTGCTCACGTAGCTATCATGCACTGATGACGTGGCTGATCATGCACTGATCACGTAGCTCTCTTGCACTGATCACTTGGCTGATCATACACTCATCATGGGACTGATCGTGCACTGATCACGGCGCTATCATGCATTGTCTACATGACTCCACATGCACTGATCACGTGGATGATCATGCACTGATCACGTGACTGACCATGCACTGATCATGTGACTGATCATGCACTGATCACGTGGCTGATCATGCACTGATCACGTAATTGATCATGCACTGATCATTTTGCTGATCATGCGCTGATCACGTGGCTGATCATACACTGATCACGTGACTGATCATGCACTGATCACGTGACTGATCATGCACTGATCACGTGGCTATCATGCACTGATCACTTGGCTGGTCATACACTGATCACATGACTGATCATGCACTGTTCACGTGACTGATCATGTACTGATCACGTGAATGATCATGCACTGATCACGTAATTGATCATGCACTATTCACGTGGCTGATCATGCAATGATCACGTGACTGACTATGCACTGATCACGTGACTGATCATCCACTGATCAGTTGGCTATCATGCACTGATTACTTGGCTGATCATACAATGATCACGTGACTGATCATGCACTGATCATCTGGCTATCATGCACTCATTACCTGGCTATCGTGCACTGATCACGTGGTTGATCATACACTGATCACGAGACTGATCATGCACTGATCACGTCTATATCATGCACTGATCACATGACTGCCCATGCACTGATCACCCGGATGATCATACACTGATCATGTGACAGATCATGCACTGATCACGTGGCTATCATGCACTGCTCACGCGGCTGTTCATGCAGTGATCACGTAGCTACCATGTACTGGTCACGTGAGTGATCATGCACTGATCACGTAATTGATCATGCACAGATCAGGTGACTTATCATGCACTGTTCACGTGAGTGATCATGCACTGATCACGTGACTGATCATGCACTGATCTCGTGGCTATCATGCACGGCTCATGTGGCTGATCATGCAATGATTACCTAGCTACCATATACTGGTCACGTGACTGATCATGCACTGATCACGTAATTGATCATGCACTGATCATGTGGCTGATCATCCACTGATCACGTGACTGATCATGCACTGATCACGTGACTGATCATGCAGTGATCACGTGGATATCATGCACTGATCACTTGGCTGGTCATACACTGATCACGTGCCTGGTCATGCACAGATTACATGACTGATCATGCACTGAACACGTGACTGATCATGCACTACTCACGTGGCTGATCATGCAATGATCATGTAGCTACCATGTACCGGTCAGGTGACTGATCATACACCCATCAGGTGACGGATCATGCACTGATCACGTGGCTGATCATACACTGATCACCTGCCTGGTCATGCACAGATCACGTGACAAATCATGAACTGATCACATAGCTATCATGAACTGATCACCTGGCTGATCATGCACTGATCACGTGGCTGATCATGCACTGATACCGTGACTGAGCATGGACTGATCACATGACTATCATGTAGTGATCACGTGACTTAATGGCGCTGATCATGTGACTGATCATGCGCTGATCATGTTTGCTATCATACACTGATCATGTGCCTCTGGAGGCAATAAACAAAGAGCTGAGTAGGCACGAATCAAACAGTCAGCAGGCAATAATCATGGAACTCAGCTGTGAGGAATCATGCTGCTCAGCTGGCAATAATCAAGCAGCTGAGCAGGCAGGAATTACGCAGCACAGCTGGCAATTGTCAAGCAGACGACAGGCAGGAATCGTGCAGCTCAGCTGGCAATTGTCAAGCAGATGATCAGACAGGAATCACGCAGCTCAGCAGGCCCTGATCACGTGACTGAGCATGCACTGTTCACGTGGCTGATCATACACTGATTATGTGAATGATCATGCACTGATCCCTTGGATATCATGCACTGACCATGTGGCTGATCACACACTCTTCACGTGTCTGACCATGCACTGATCACATGGCTGATCATACTCTGCTCACGTAACTGATCATGCACTAATCACGTAATTGATCATGCACTGATCACGTGGCTGATCATGCACTGAACACGTGACTAATCACGCACTGATCATGTGACTGATCATGCACTGATCACGTGGCTATCATGCACTGCTCACGTGGCTCATCATGCAATGATCACGTAATTGATCATGCACTGATCACCTGGCTTATCATGCATTGATCATGTGACTGATCATGTGCTGATCATGTTTGGTGTCACACACTGATCATGTGCATCTGCAGGCAATGAACAAAGAGCTGAGTAGGCAGGAATCAGTCAGCAGGCTATAATCATGGAACTCAGCTCTGAGAAATCATGCTGCTCACCTGGCAATAATCAAGTAGATGAGCAGGCAGGAATTATGCAGCACAGGTGGCAATTGTCAAGGAGATGACAGGCAGGAACCGTACAGCTCAGCTGGCAATTGTCAAGCAGATGAGCAGACAGTAATCACGCAGCTCAGCAGGCCCTTATCACGTGACTGAGCATGCACTGTTCACGTGGCTGATCACACACCTATCACGTGAATAATCATGCACTGATCACGTGGCTCTCATGCACTGATCATGTGATTGCGCATGCACTGATCACGTAATTGTATGCACTGCTCACGTAGCTATCATGCACTGATGACGTGGCTGATCATGCACTGATCACGTAGCTCTCTTGCACTGATCACTTGGCTGATCATACACTCATCATGGGACTGATCGTGCACTGATCACGGCGCTATCATGCATTGTCTACATGACTCCACATGCACTGATCACGTGGATGATCATGCACTGATCACGTGACTGACCATGCACTGATCATGTGACTGATCATGCACTGATCACGTGGCTGATCATGCACTGATCATTTTGCTGATCATGCGCAGATCACGTGGCTGATCATACACTGATCACGTGACTGATCATGCACTGATCACGTGACTGATCATGCACTGATCACGTGACTGATCATGCACTGATCTCGTGGCTATCATGCACGGCTCATGTGGCTGATCATGCAATGATTACCTAGCTACCATATACTGGTCACGTGACTGATCATGCACTGATCACGTAATTGATCATGGGCTGATCACGTGGCTGATCATACACTGATCACGTGACTGATCATGCACTGATCACGTGACTGATCATGCAGTGATCACGTGGATATCATGCACTGATCACTTGGCTGGTCATACACTGATCACGTGCCTGGTCATGCACAGATTACATGACTGATCATGCACTGAACACGTGACTGATCATGCACTGATCAGGTGGCTATCATGCACTACTCACGTGGCTGATCATGCAATGATCATGTAGCTACCATGTACCGGTCAGGTGACTGATCATACACCCATCAGGTGACGGATCATGCACTGATCACGTGGCTGATCATACACTGATCACCTGCCCGGTCATGCACAGATCACGTGACAAATCATGAACTGATCACATAGCTATCATGAACTGATCACCTGGCTGATCATGCACTGATCACGTGGCTGATCATGCACTGATACCGTGACTGAGCATGGACTGATCACATGACTATCATGTAGTGATCACGTGACTTAATGGCGCTGATCATGTGACTGATCATGCGCTGATCATGTTTGCTATCATATACTGATCATGTGCCTCTGGAGGCAATAAACAAAGAGCTGAGTAGGCACGAATCAAACAGTCAGCAGGCAATAATCATGGAACTCAGCTGTGAGGAATCATGCTGCTCAGCTGGCAATAATCAAGCAGCTGAGCAGGCAGGAATTACGCAGCACAGCTGGCAATTGTCAAGCAGACGACAGGCAGGAATCGTGCAGCTCAGCTGGCAATTGTCAAGCAGATGATCAGACAGGAATCACGCAGCTCAGCAGGCCCTGATCACGTGACTGAGCATGCACTGTTCACGTGGCTGATCATACACTGATTACGTGAATGATCATGCACTGATCCCTTGGATATCATGCACTGACCATGTGGCTGATCACACACTCTTCACGTGTCTGACCATGCACTGATCACATGGCTGATCATACTCTGCTCACGTAACTGATCATGCACTAATCACGTAATTGATCATGCACTGATCACGTGGCTGATCATGCACTGAACACGTGACTAATCACGCACTGATCATGTGACTGATCAGGCACTGATCACGTGGCTATCATGCACTGCTCACGTGGCTCATCATGCAATGATCACGTAATTGATCATGCACTGATCACCTGGCTTATCATGCATTGATCATGTGACTGATCATGTGCTGATCATGTTTGGTGTCACACACTGATCATGTGCATCTGCAGGCAATGAACAAAGAGCTGAGTAGGCAGGAATCAGTCAGCAGGCTATAATCATGGAACTCAGCTCTGAGAAATCATGCTGCTCACCTGGCAATAATCAAGTAGATGAGCAGGCAGGAATTATGCAGCACAGGTGGCAATTGTCAAGGAGATGACAGGCAGGAACCGTACAGCTCAGCTGGCAATTGTCAAGCAGATGAGCAGACAGTAATCACGCAGCTCAGCAGGCCCTTATCACGTGACTGAGCATGCACTGTTCACGTGGCTGATCACACACCTATCACGTGAATAATCATGCACTGATCACGTGGCTCTCATGCACTGATCATGTGATTGCGCATGCACTGATCACGTAATTGTATGCACTGCTCACGTAGCTATCATGCACTGATGACGTGGCTGATCAAGCACTGATCACGTAGCTCTCTTGCACTGATCACTTGGCTGATCATACACTCATCATGGGACTGATCGTGCACTGATCACGGCGCTATCATGCATTGTCTACATGACTCCACATGCACTGATCACGTGGATGATCATGCACTGATCACGTGACTGACCATGCACTGATCATGTGACTGATCATGCACTGATCACGTGGCTGATCATGCACTGATCACGTAATTGATCATGCACTGATCATTTTGCTGATCATGCGCAGATCACGTGGCTGATCATACACTGATCACGTGACTGATCATGCACTGATCACGTGACTGATCATGCACTGATCACGTGGCTATCATGCACTGATCACTTGGCTGGTCATACACTGATCACATGACTGATCATGCACTGTTCACGTGACTGATCATGTACTGATCACGTGACTGATCATGCACTGATCACGTAATTGATCATGCACTATTCACGTGGCTGATCATGCAATGATCACGTGACTGACTATGCACCTATCACGTGACTGATCATCCACTGATCAGTTGGCTATCATGCACTGATTACTTGGCTGATCATACAATGATCACGTGACTGATCATGCACTGATCATCTGGCTATCATGCACTCATTACCTGGCTATCGTGCACTGATCACGTGGTTGATCATACACTGATCACGAGACTGATCATGCACTGATCACGTCTATATCATGCACTGATCACATGACTGCCCATGCACTGATCACCCGGATGATCATACACTGATCATGTGACAGATTATGCACTGATCACGTGGCTATCATGCACTGCTCACGCGGCTGTTCATGCAGTGATCACGTAGCTACCATGTACTGGTCACGTGAGTGATCATGCACTGATCACGTAATTGATCATGCACTGATCAGGTGACTTATCATGCACTGTTCACGTGAGTGATCATGCACTGATCACGTGACTGATCATGCACTGATCTCGTGGCTATCATGCACGGCTCATGTGGCTGATCATGCAATGATTACCTAGCTACCATATACTGGTCACGTGACTGATCATGCACTGATCACGTAATTGATCATGCACTGATCATGTGGCTGATCATCCACTGATCACGTGACTGATCATGCACTGATCACGTGACTGATCATGCAGTGATCACGTGGATATCATGCACTGATCACTTGGCTGGTCATACACTGATCACGTGCCTGGTCATGCACAGATTACATGACTGATCATGCACTGAACACGTGACTGATCATGCACTGATCAGGTGGCTATCATGCACTACTCACGTGGCTGATCATGCAATGATCATGTAGCTACCATGTACCGGTCAGGTGACTGATCATACACCCATCAGGTGACGGATCATGCACTGATCACGTGGCTGATCATACACTGATCACCTGCCTGGTCATGCACAGATCACGTGACAAATCATGAACTGATCACATAGCTATCATGAACTGATCACCTGGCTGATCATGCACTGATCACGTGGCTGATCATGCACTGATACCGTGACTGAGCATGGACTGATCACATGACTATCATGTAGTGATCACGTGACTTAATGGCGCTGATCATGTGACTGATCATGCGCTGATCATGTTTGCTATCATACACTGATCATGTGCCTCTGGAGGCAATAAACAAAGAGCTGAGTAGGCACGAATCAAACAGTCAGCAGGCAATAATCATGGAACTCAGCTGTGAGGAATCATGCTGCTCAGCTGGCAATAATCAAGCAGCTGAGCAGGCCAGGAATTACGCAGCACAGCTGGCAATTGTCAAGCAGACGACAGGCAGGAATCGTGCAGCTCAGCTGGCAATTGTCAAGCAGATGATCAGACAGGAATCACGCAGCTCAGCAGGCCCTGATCACGTGACTGAGCATGCACTGTTCACGTGGCTGATCATACACTGATTACGTGAATGATCATGCACTGATCCCTTGGATATCATGCACTGACCATGTGGCTGATCACACACTCTTCACGTGTCTGACCATGCACTGATCACATGGCTGATCATACTCTGCTCACGTAACTGATCATGCACTAATCACGTATTGATCATGCACTGATCACGTGGCTGATCATGCACTGAACACCGTGACTAAATCACGCACTTGATCATGTGACTGATCATGCACTGATCACGTGGCTATCATGGCACTGCTCACGTGGCTCGATCATGCAATGATCACGTAATTGATCATGCACTGATCACCTGGCTTATCATGCATTGATCATGTGACTGATCATTGGCTGATCAATGTTTGGGTGTCCACACACTGATCATGTGCATCTGCAGGCAATGAACAAAGAGCTGAGTAGGCAGGAAATCAGTCAGTCAGGCTATAATCATGGAACTCAGCTCTGAGAAATCATGCTGCTCACCTGGCAATAATCAAGTAGATTGAGCAGGCAGGAATTATGCAGCACAGGGTGGCAATTGTCAAGGAGATGACAGGCAGGAACCGTAACAGCTCAGCTGGCAATTTGTCAAGCAGATGAGCAGACAGTAATCACGCAGCTCAGCAGGCCCCTTATCACGTGACTGGAGCATGCACTGTTCACGTGGCTGATCACACACCTATCACGTGAATAATCATCGCAACTGATCACGTGGCTCTCATGCACTGATCATGTGATTGCGCATGCACTGATCACGTAATTGTATGCACTGCTCACGGTAGCTATCATGCACTGAATGACGTGGCTGATCATGCACTGATCACGTAGCTCTCTTGCACTGATCACTTGGCTGATCATACACTCATCATGGGACTGATCGTGCACTGATCACGGCGCTATCATGCATTGTCTACATGACTCCACATGCACTGAATCAGTGGATGATCATGCACTGATCACGTGACTGACCATGCACTGATCATGTGACTGATCATGCACTGATCACGTGGCTGATCATGCACTGATCACGTAATTGATCATGCACTGATCATTTTGCTGATCATGCGCTGATCACGTGGCTGATCATACACTGATCACGTGACTGATCATGCACTGATCACGTGACTGATCATGCACTGATCACGTGGCTATCATGCACTGATCA
>NW_020191585.1:0-23963 GCF_002263795.3 Bos taurus
CCTCCACCGTGCCCTTTGAGTCAGGGCGGAAACAGATACTGAAGAGACTAGCAAACAGAAGAAGATATAACAGAGGGAAACGCCTTGGAAGCTACAGGCAATAGATCAAAACCCTGTGGTTACTACGGACTACATAGGAAGGGGCCTATAGATCTTGAGAAATATAAATCTGACCAAGGAACTAGCCAAAAATGAACTGAACTGAACCCACAACACCACAAAAAAAAAAAAAAAGTCCTAGATATATTTTTATTATTTTACGATCATTCGATCATTCTTTCTTTTTTTTTAATTAAAAAAAAAAAAGAAAGAATGATCGTAAAAATAATAAAAATATCTAGGACTTTTTTTTTTTTTTGTGGGTTGTGGGTTCAGTTCATTTTTGGCTAGTTCCTTGGTCAGATTTATATTTCTCAAGATCTATAGGCCCCTTCCTATGTAGTCCGTAGTAACCACAGGGTTTTGATCTATTGCCTGTAGCTTCCAAGGCGTTTCCCTCTGTTATATCTTCTTCTGTTTGCTAGTCTCTTCAGTATCTGGTTTCCGCCCTGACTCAAAGGGCACGGTGGAGGACACTTTTTTTTTTTTTTTTTTTTAGGCTTACTTGTTCAGTCGCGCTGTGGGGAGGGAGGGAGGGATGCTGCAAACAAATAACACTGGCGTGGGCTCGCAGTGCCTCAGCCACCCTGGGTCTGCCCCCGCTCACGGAGCGTGTAGCCTCCCTGTCCACACTGCTCGGACTCTAGGTTGTTCCGCCGGGAACAATCCGAGGCTGGCCCTGGGCTGCATGCACCTCCCAGGTCCAAGCCGCTCAGGTTCAGGCACTCGGGTAGTCCTCAGAGGCGCAGACTCAGTTGGGCCTGCGTTTTGTGCTCTTCCCAGGTCCGAGCGCAATTTGCTCTTCCCAGGCGAGCGCCAATGCTGCGACTTATTGCCTCCCCGCCACTCGGTTATCTGGATGTAAAACCGGCGCACCTTCTCAGGCAGATGTTGACCGTCCAGACCCCCAAGAAGTTTTAGTTAGCAAAGAAGCCTGCTTACAATTTTATAGATAATGTCTCTCTGGGGCTGCGATTGCCCCCTTCCGGCTCTGGCTGCCTGTCACCAGAGGGGGAAGGTCTGCAGCCGGCTATCTCTGTTCAGTCCTTGTTCCGTGCGCGGGCCTGGCGGTCTTAGGTTAGGGCTGGCTTTTCGCGTGGTAGGTATCCCACAGTCTGGTTTGCTAGCCCAAATTATTTCACTCAGATAGCGCTCAGGGTATTCAGGCCAGATTCTTACTCTCAGCGATGCAGCCCACGCTGCGCCTCCCTGCCAGCCCCGGTTTGCTAATGGCGGATGCAGGCGTCTGCGCTGCTTCTCCGCTGGGGGAGTTACCGTAGGGCTCGCAATCTGCGAGTTTTAAATTGTTTATTTATTTTTTCTCCTGTTATGTTGCCCTCTGTGCTTCCAAAGCTCGGCACAGATTCGGCAGTGAGAAGGTTTCCTGATGTTTGGAAACCTCTCTTTTTAAGATTCCTTCCCAGGACGGAACTCCGTCCCTCCCTCTTTTGTCTCTTTTTTTTGTTTTTAATATTTTTTCCTACCTCCTTTCGAAGAGTTGGGTTGCTTTTCTGGGTGCCTGATGTCCTCTGCCGGCATTCAGGAGTTGTTTTGTGGAATTTACTCGACGTTTTAAATGCTCTTTGATGAATTTGTGGGGAGAAAGTGTTCTCCCCGTCCTACTCCTCCGCCATCTTGGCTCCTCCCTTCCAGTCATGTCCGATTCTTAGCGACCTCATGGGACTGAAGCCTACGAGGCTCCTCCATTCATGGATTTTCCAGGCAAGAGTACTGGAGTGGGGTGCCATTGCCTTAACATCTATGTAATTAGAGTCCAAGAAGGGGGAAAATGGGAGAAATTATTTGAAGGAATAATGGCTAAGGATTTTCCAAAATTAGTGAAATATAGCAAACCATAGGACTTCCCTGGTGGCTTAGATGGTAAAGAATCCACCTGCAATGTGCGAGACCTAGGTTCAATCCCTGGGTGGGGAAGATCCCCTGGAAGAGGGCATGGCAACCCTCTCTGGTATTCTTGCCTGGAGAATTCCCATGGACAGAGGAGCCTGAGGGCTATAGTCCATGGGGTTGCAAAGAGTCAGATATGACTGAATGACTAAGCACAGCACAGCAAACCATAGATGCAAGAAAATTGAAGAACAAGCAGAATAAATAACCACACACACAGGCGCGTGTATTCGGATACACACTCAGGCACAGACACCTAGACATTTCATAATCAAATTGCTGAAATTCTGAACATCAGAAAGAAAAAGAACATCTTGAAGATAGAGAAAAAGGGAAACATTACATACAGAAAACCAAATACAAGAATTCGGCCGAAGAATGAAATGACGCACGCCAGAAGAAAACGGAGTGACAGCTTTAAAGTACCACTAGAAAAAGCTGTCAACCTAGAATTTCAAGTCAAGCAAGAATGTCTTCAAGAAATGAAGGTGGAATCAAAAATTTCAGAAAAAGGAAAGCTGAAAGAATACACTGGGAGCAGACTTGTACCACAAGACGCTTTAAAGGGAGTCCTTCAAAAGGACTAGAATACCAGATGGAAATTTGGATCTATACAAAAAATGAAGTACAACAAAAAGTGTAAAAATGTGGATAAATGTCTTTATGATATTTTTAAACTGATTTTACATTGCTTTAAAATATAATTGACTGTTGAAGCAAAAGCAGTCATAATATATCTGGGGTTTATAGCACATGTAGAAGTGAAATATATGTCAACTATAGCATCAAAGCAAAAATGGGAGCGAGGAAATGGAAATATGTACAGAGACTGTGGCAAGCTAAAGACATATATTATAAGCCCTAAAGCCATCGTTAAAAAGTGAAAGGGAAATGAAACAAATAAACCAAGAGTGGAGATAAACATGAATTATGAAAAATAGCCGACGGATCCAAAACAAAGCAGAAAAAAGGGAATAAGGAAAACAAACAAAAAAAGATGTAACAAGTAGCAAACCACCAGCAAGATTCGTCAGAGCCTTTTTCCTTCAGCTTTATTTCCTCCTGAGCCTGATGTAATATTTAAACGACAGTGCAGAGTTCTTAGTGAGCCTCAGCCTGTTTAATCAGCACCCAGCATTCTTTCGGTTGTTTCTGAAGATGCGGAGGCCACTGGTGGAAATGGCTCCTCCTCCTCCATCATTAGCTCACAGCCACAGAAAATTACATGCTCTACATTCTTTACAGAAGGTTATTGAATTTTATCAAGGGTGGATCAGAGTAAAGTCTGTTATATGAAGACAGGATTGTTCAGAGCTGCTCAGCAGATGAAATGCCGCTGGGGAAACAAAGACCCCCGTGCCCTCCTCCTCGCTCGTGTCTGGCTCCTGCTCCTCATCCCGCATGTTTGTTTCCAAGCTGAAATAGATTTTTAAATGTAAGGTGTTCTTAGGATAAAACCAAGTGTTTTGAAAAAGCAAAAGGAGAAAAGAGAAAAACTAGCAAAACCATGTATTTAATATGTATATTAAACACAACTAGATCAGTATTTGAATTAAACATAAATAGTCTAAGAAACTCAATTTTAGAAAAAAGAAATGTCAGTAGACTATAGGAGAGTAGATAGATATTATGAATTCCAAAATCTTTGTATTGTTTTGGAGAAGGGTAAAGATACTAATTAACTTCAAACTTTGGTGAAGTAAATGTACTAAACATTTAAGACAATCACTGAAGTAGTAGACGGTGCCATTTCCCCCAGTGTGAAGGATAAAACAGAATCTAGAAAGTAAAATGGGATAAAGCAAAAAAAGGAAGGTCAGATTTGATGAACAAAGCCCAGATCCAACTCTGTGCTACCTACAAAACACACATACACACACACACACTAAGTACAAAATCATAAAATAGAATAAAAAGAAAAGAATGGAAATACATCATGTGAAAATGAATCAAAAGAAAGTTGGAGTGACTATATTAAGACAAGTAGACTTCAGAACAAGGAATATACCAAGAATAAAAAGAGACACTTCATATTCAAAGGGCTTCCCTGGTGGCTCAGTGGTAAAGAATCTGCCGACAATGCAGGAGACGCAGGGGCCTGGGGTTCGATCCCTAGTTCAGGAAGATGCCCTGGAGGCGGGCATGGCAATCCGCTCCACTGTTTTGCTTAGAAAATCCCATGGGACAGAGCCTGATGGGCTACAGTCCATGGGGTCTCAAAGAGTCAGACACGGCTAAAGTGACTGAGCTCCCACACATATTTTTTAAAAAAACACTTCTTAATGTGTAGGCCCTTAACAACAGAACTTCAAAATAATAAAGCAAAAATGGATAGAACTGTAAGGAGGAAGAGACAAATCCGGCATTACAGCTGGAATCTCACCACTCTCTCAGTAATCAATAGAACTTGTAGACAGAAAATCAAAAGGGATATAAGCAGCCTGAACATCAGAGTCAGAGAACATGAACGAAACCCTCTTCCACAAAAGAGGAGGGAAGATTCTAACTCATTTTATGAGACCAACATTATCCTAATACTTTAAGCCAGGTAAAGAAATTACAAGAAAAGGAAACTATAGACCAGGGTCCCACAGACCCATGTTTTTGGACGCAAAAATCTTTAACAAAATATTACCAATTGAATCCAAAAATCTATTCAAAAGGGTAACTTGACATGATCTAATGAGAATTATCCTGGAAAATCAAGATCAATTCAAAACCAGCAAGGGTTAAGATCTCACATAGGGCTGTACTGTTTTTCTACATACTTCCTGAATGCCATGTCAATGGAACCACTCCCCGTGTTAATAACATTTAGAGGAGGTGGGACGACATATACGAAGTTAGCAGTAAATGGTGTCTTGTTGTTTTGTTGCTGTTTAGTCCCTAAGTCGTGTCCCACACTTATGTGACTCATGGACTGTAGCCTGCCAGTCTCCTCTGTCCCTCGGATTTCCTAGGCAAAGAATACTGGAGTGGATTGCCATTTCCCTCTCCAAGGGATCTCTCTGACCCAGGGATTCGCACCTGGGTCTCCTGCATAGCAGGCAGATTATTTACCATCTGAGCCACCAGGGAAGCCCCCAATTCAATTTTGTAATAGGCCTCGGACATAGAGAGTTGTGATCCAACAAGATGAAAGAGCCTGTCCATAAGGCAGCTGAGTGAGTGATGTTCAGAAATCCAAACAAGTGTCAGCCCCACCAATCACAATCAACCCCATGGATCATGGGTTGTGGGTTCTGGTGAATGAAGATGGCAAGACC
Source organism: Bos taurus (assembly GCF_002263795.3). Classification (NCBI taxonomy): domain Eukaryota; kingdom Metazoa; phylum Chordata; class Mammalia; order Artiodactyla; family Bovidae; genus Bos; species Bos taurus. Next base: position 5,274 of record NW_020191585.1, read on the forward strand.
AAAGCAGCAAACTTCCAGACCTTCATGTGTATCCAGAGTACAGGTGAAATGTCAAGTTCAGACCTTCAGGAACAAAACAGGCGGGGGGTCTAGGCTACGACTGAGACCAGCGGCAGGCCATTTCTGGCCCGAGTCCTTCCTCAGGGCCGCTGAAAGCTCTGGCTATCTGGGTCCCTCTATCTTGTATGGGACAGGTAAGGGGTCCCTGCTAAGAGGAGAGAAGAGCTGGAGGGGAGCTGCAGGGGGCAGGGATCCAGGGCAAGGCTGACGGTTCCCGCCAAGAGATAAACTCTCAGGGAAAGTCATCCCTTCTTGATGTCCCTACTTGAACCTAAGTTCTGTCTATAAAACCAAGACAGGGTCCTCCACACTAAACCACAAACCCTTCGTCGTCCTGGCTTCTCCTCTGCAATGACTCACGCTCTGAGCACGCTTCTCCCCACATCAGGGATGGGAGACACAGAGAAGACCATGGTCCGGTGCCCTCTAAAGTCATTGACGACTGCAACGGAAGTCATTGAGGGCCGACAGTAAGTTAGGGACTGAAATTATTCAAGCTCTTAAAATGGGATAATAAGGTAACTTTCCTCCTCCTGCTATGAGCTCATTTAATTGTAAAGATCTTAATAAATTCAGCCTGATTAACTCCAACCTTGTGGGGGAAGGTTATTCAGTGTTGTGGAATTAATTTTAAACAGAAGCAAAAAAAAAAAAAATAGAGCAAGGAAAAGAAACCTCCAGTGAGCAATGAGGAGGGAGGATATTTACGTGCAGGAAGGCAGCTCGAGGAGGACCACTGCAAGGGGCCCAGTCTGGCTTTTGAAATCTCACAGCACGGCTTTGATTAATAATTCACTTTCCAAACTTGGCGGCGCCTCAGGCAAGCTCCCTGGGCCCAGGACCAGCTTGTAGACCTGTGCAACCCCCACTGCTGAAAGATGAAGGGTGAATCCTGGGTTCACTTGCCCCTAAGTGCTTTCTGTGTCCCTGTTCCTCGCTGTGCCCAGGACCCGGGAGGCCATGGTTTATGGTTTCCATCGCAACTTCCTCTACTCACCAGCTGCCTAACTGTGGGATAAGTTGATCCCTTTGGGCATCAGTTTTGTAAGGAAGGTAACAACCCTCAAGGTAGGAACAAAATGCACCTGAAGTGATTCTTCCAGTCCCAGGAGTGTGTCAGCCACCAGAGCCATTGTTGCTGGGTGGTCTTGGGGTTGGTGTGTGCTTTCTGAGGCTCTCTTAGCCCTGCTCTCCCCATGGACCTCTGCTGAGCTGCATCCCTGACTCTTCCCATCTCTGGTCTCTCTGGTCAGCCTCTTGAGCTGCCCACCCCACCCTGACTTTGACCCACAAATAGCTTGAATGATTTAGAAGAGGAGGTCCATTGGTCAAGTTGGACCTCCTGTGGCCCACATGCTCTGCGTGTAAACAAACTTTATACTGAAGCCTCTGGCCAGCCTTAGAGTTTCTGTGCTAGAGACGGGGATGGAGGGTCGAGAGGCCTACTGACCTGTGTTTGAGGGCCCAGGAAGCCTGATGAAATACCCACACCTAAGGACTTCCCTGGTGGTCCAGTGGCTAAGACTCCTATCTCCTAAAGCAGGAGGCACAGGCTCCAACCCTAGTCAGGGAATTAGATCCTAAATTCCACAGCTAAGAGTTCCCACGCACAACTAAAGAACCTGCATGCCGCAACTAGACCCAGCACAGCCAAAGAAATAAATATTAAAAAGAGAGAGAGACTAGATTTTGTGCTTTCTTTGCTATGGGAAGACACAGCAAGAAGGTGCTCATTTGCAGGGAAGAACACCAAATCTGCCAGCACTTTGATCTTGGACTTCCAGCCTTCAGAAGTTGTAAGAAACAAATTTCTGTTGTTTGTCAGCCAGTCCATGAGAATTTGTCAGACATAGCCCCAGCTGACCGAGACAGCCCCCCCAAGGTTCTCCACTCTCTGCTTATCTGGGTTAAAAGAGTTGCTTAGTATATACGAGTGGCCCAGATGGGCATCTGTTGACTGGTGGGTGTCCTGCAGGTACATCACAGGGTGAACACCTTTGAAAAATTAAGCTGACTCTTAAGATGGGGGCAGTGATAGAATTTGCCATTGGCTACCAAGTTTTACTGCACCCAAGCTTGAAACTCCTGTGGGTTCTACCTTTGGCAAGAAGCATATACTTGGGCTTCCCCAGTGGCTCAGTGGTAAAGAAACCACGTGCAGGGTAGCAGCCACAGGAGATGCAGTTTCAATCCCTGGGTCAGGAAGATCCCCTGGAGGAGGGCATGGCAACCCACCCCAGGATTCTTGTCTGGAGAATCCCATGTACATAGGAACCTAGCCAGCTTCGGTCCATAGGGTGGTAAAAGAGCTGGACACGACTGAAGTGTCTTAGCACACCACAAACGCATATACTTGGCCTTGGTGCTCCTGCCTTACTTAGCCTGTGGCTCAGAGGGAGTGTTGTGGAGGCCACCCAATGCACACCTGGTTTCGGATCCAGGCCCACTGGCTCCCTGAGAATAGCACTTAGCCGACTTCCATAAACAAGGACATTCATCTTAGTCAGCCTTAATGAACCGCATTTGTCAGACAGGAACCAGAGAGCAGCTGTGTTGGAGGGAGACGAATCACTTAATCCAAGGCTCCCGATGTGGGAGCCCCTGGCACAGTAGTGATCATGGGATTTAACTATAGAAGGGGCCTAGAGGAGCCCCATCGGGGGAGGGCTGGCTGTCCTTTGACTGTTCCTGTCGGGACAAAGCGTGTGAGCTGGCAAGTCAGTGTGTGTGCTGGCTGGTGCTTCTCTCCTGATGAGCAATCTGTTTCTGGGCTGAGTACCCTGCAGAGTCTGGGCAGGAAGAGAGACGTAGGGTGGGCAGCCTCTGTTGGCAGCAGAATGCATGCCAGGAAAAAGGACTCTGTTCAGAGTCACCCCTTGGGTTCCACCAACTTGTTTCCTTTGAGATATTTTTAGAAAGACTCTTGGGTACCAGGGACAGGAACCCATCTCAAGTGAGTTTAGGCAAAAGGGTATGTATGGACTTCCGTGGGCTGTGAGTTGAATATCTGTGCTGCAAGCAAGGTGGGCAGCAGCTGGGTTTCATGACAAGTACCTCTGGGAACTCAAACACACTTCGGACGCCTCGGTTTCTCTCCTTGCTTTCTTCTGCCTGCTGGCTCTGTCCCCTCTCCCTGTACTCTTCCTCCATCAGTGGGAAATTCGGAGATGATGGCTCTCACGTTTTACCCTCCTCAGGGTTTCCACCACTGGGAAGGGGTTGATGTAAGCCTTTTATGGCCCTAAACTTAAAAAAAAAAAAAAAACACCCGGGAAAGAGCTCTTATTGGTCATTGTAAGTCAATCAACCACAGTCATCTACAGCAGTCCCAATCTTTTTGGCCCCAGAACTGGTTTCATGGAAGGCAATTTTTCCCACAGAACTGGGGAGCAGGGGATGGTTTCTGGATGATTCAAGTGTGTTACATTTATTGTGTACTTTATTTCTATTGTTATTCCATCAACTCCACCTCAGATCATCAGGCATTAGGTCCTGAGATTGAGGACCTCTGATCTATGGCATAAGTCCTGGAGTCACCTACGGCAGCTCCCAGGGAATCCCATGGCTAGAATCAGAAAGGAGCCATTCTCAGGGTAAGGTAAGACTGGATAGCACATGTCTGCTTTCATGATCTTTGATCCTCACTTTGCCCCAATCCCATATGCAAGGTCAGCTTCTCTCTGTACCAGGAAAAGGTCCAGAGACCACTACTTACCTTGAAGACACTCGGGGAGTAGGAGTGGGGAGGATGGACGGGCTTTTCAGAGGCTGATTTCTACCAATCCAATCTTCAAGGCTCTATGTGACATTCAGGACGGACACCAGGACAAACGCTGGGCTTGCCAGGCAACTTTTCTTCGTTGATTTTGACAGTCAAGTATCCCTGAGGCCAGGATCCTTGTGGATTTCGCATATTTACTGAGCTGCTCCTCCTCTGTACTAGCCCCAAGTTCTCAGATACACCCGGAATAAGGATTGTGCTTGTGAATGACAACAGCACTCTGCAGGTGGAAAAGGCACGGCACAGTCATGCTCCCTGAAATTCTCAGTCTTGACCAAGAACCTCAGCAAAAAGTTTACTTTTAAAGTGAAACAATACATTTTCGCATCGTGATCCAGGACATACACATACACACACATACACACACACACACACACACACAACAAAACTGAAACAAGTTTTGAAAAACTCTATTTGCCTCTATTATACAGATATGCAATTTGATGTTTTGTATTCTGTTCATTCCTTTTTATTCTATTTTTACAATGCCACTAAAATTTTTTCATGACCACAGATGAGACTGAGCCTGCATGGTTTTATTTCTCCTTTTTTTAATTGGAGGATAATTGCTTTACAATGTTGTATTGTTTCTGCTGTACATCAACATGAATCAGCTACAAGTATATATCTATTCTCTCCTCATGAGCTCCCTCCCACCCCAGATCCACCCTTCTAGGTCATCACAGAGCACCTCGCCAAGCTCCCTGTGTTACACCGTGGCTTCCCGTTAGCTCTCTGTGTTGCACATTGTAAGTGGGTCAGTGCTACTCTCTCAATTCGTCCCACTCATCTTCTTCCCCACTGTGTCCACAAGTCCATTCTCTACATCCGCATCTCTATTCCCACCCTGCAAATAAATGGATAGACCGAATCACCGTGTTGGCAATAAACATGCATAACTTCACTGAGTCTTCACACAATACAGACCTCATTAAACAGTCCATTTTTAGAGCAAAAATTTCATAGACAGTATGTTATTCTGGATGCCAGACCTGATCTGGGCTTTTTTTTTTTTTAATAGATTCTTTACAGACGTTTTTTTTAAAATTTTACACAATCTTTAAAGGTTACGTTCAATTCCCAGTTATTACAAAAGACTGCCTACATTCCCCGTGTTGTACATTACATCCTTGAGCCCATCTATACCCAGTAGTTTGTTCCTCCCACTCCCCACCCCAAGGCATGGAGCCAGACCCTGGGAGCGAAGCTGCCTTCGCCACACCAGACTAACTCGTGTGGAATGAGGAGCTCCAGCTGAGCCCTGACTTGATTCCTGACCACACAATGGTGAGATGTCATAAATCGGTTTATTGTCTTGAGTCAGTAAGTGTTGGCTACGTTGCTACTGCAATAGACAGTGGAGTTTCAAGAGCTCCAAGACCACCAGCAGCATCCGGGTTTCCTGAATGCTTTGTCTCTTCTCCTGCAACTGAAGGGAGGAAAGGGCTGCAACCCTACCAAATGGACTCTGCTGAAGAATGGTGCCAGACCGGCACATCTTTGTTCTCTCCTCCCTTGCTGCCCAGGGGCCCCCGTTGACTTGGGGCGGAATTCCCAACTTTATAAGGCCAGGAGGATGCAATCAGTGATTACCTTTAGAGGGCTTCTGGGGACCCCGCATCTCCTGCATGCTAATCTGCCCAGGGTGGCCCACTGGCCACCTATAGATTGCCCTTCATGGAAATGGAGGGGGAACCAGAGAGAAGGAAGCTTACCAGCGTCTGGGAAGGTGAGTGTGTCCGTGGTATGGGAAATAGACATAAAAAGATCAGAAAGATTCCTTGTGTTTCGACAGGAGTCATCAGGGCAGCCCACCTCTGACTGACAGTGGAGGGAGGAAACAACTGCCTTGAAATCAAAAAGTGTTTCTTCAGAGGAGAAGGCTTTGTTGTTACACTCAGGCCCAACACCACACAGTGAAGGAAAAAAGAAACCTCCCACCTCCCCCACCCCAAGAGGCTGTCCCATAAGGGCTGGAGGCCAAGGCCAGAGAGGGGAAAGGTAGAGGGTAGTTGGGGGAGGGGGAGGAACTGTTTGTTACTATTTACTCGAATTAATAAGATGTTGAGCAACAGCCTCTACATAAAAGCCACAGTTAAAATTAGCAGGTAGTTCATCCTGGTCTAACAATACGGAATAATTAATATCCACACTCATGTGCTTTTTTTCTTCCATAAACAGTAATTAAAGAGAAATATTATATTGCTGCACCTGTTTTTCTCTTCGGCTTACCACAGTGAGTAAACCCCATCTTTAATTGATGAGAGGAGATGCACACTGGAAAAACCATAGGAAGAGCATGAAAACCCCTCCAGCCTTCCCTGGAGACGTGTAAGAAATCTCAAATTATTAAACCATATGGAGTGCGTAAAGCGAGCGGGCCGTTCCCACTGTGGGGCCAAGACCTAATTTCCCTCTGACTTTCAGCTCCTCTGGCGAGTTCCAAGCTGTCGAGGGAATCAGGCTTGTCTGCCCCGAGGAGGAGACATCTGTGAGCTGGTTTTCCTGAGGGCAAGGAGAGAACTGATTTCTGTGGCCTGTTTCCACTGCTTTCCGACTGGGCCTGAATTCTCTGCCATTCAAGGCTCTGGGCCTCGCTGTGGACTTCAGCCACCTCCAGCCAGCCCACCCCTCCTGGAGTCAAGGGCTTCAACCAACCTGACGGGTGTGGTCAGGGCAGGAAAAGTTAATGTTTGAGGGCACTTTACAGTTTGCTCTTTGCAGCTCTTAACACTCAGTATGCAGTTATTCCATTCTCCTGCTGAAATCCCAGCAGGCCTCTGGCCGCAGCTGCTGCCTGGAAATTCTGTTCCTGCCTTGGGGCTCTGATTCCACCCAGCACCCTGGGCACCTTGGTGAGGATGCTCTGCCCACCCCACAGTGTAGATTTTGTTTTGCAGATGCTCGTTTACTAAACCTGCCCAGTGTCTGGATCAGCTCTTGAACTCCTGGAAAGGGGGCCAGATGTCAAAATAATGTGAGCATCCTCCAACTTGTCACTCAGGCTGGAACAAAGCTGTAACTGGAGACAAAGAGCCCTGAGAGAGGACTTGGAGTAGACACCTCATAGACACAGACACGAGCCCCCTTTATTATGCTCCCAGTGATGCACCTTGGGCTCCATGGTCCCTGGTTCTACAGCAACGTGTCAGTACAGTTACTCCTCTATAACCACCCCTTCCAGGGGTTTCCTTGGTGGCTCAGTGGTAAAGAATCTGCCTGCCAAGGCAGGAGATGAGGGTTCAATTCCTGGGTCGGGAAGATCCCCTGGAGGAGGACATGGCAACCCACTCCTGTATCTTGCCTGGAGAATCCCATGGACAGAGGAACCTGGTGGCCTATACAGTCCATGGGGCTGCAAAGAGTCAGACACGACTAAGCACAGACACACACAAAAGATGGTAAGAAGGAGGTGCTGCAGTCAGCACATCATTGCCCTTGAGGCTGCCTCCAAGCAGTGGAATCCTGCAGGTACAAGGACCGAAGGCTGCCTCACATCTGCTGTTCTCCTCCTGCCGATGCCCATGATGGCACCGGCCATCCAGCCTGGCTGGGGCTACTGCTCCAAGCATTATGGGTCCCTTAGACTCACGATGGGTTCTGGGACACATCTTGTCACATTTCAAGGAAGCAGGGTGAGCTCACAGGCTGGGGTGGAGGGTTCCCAGGTCATACCTCGGTATGACTCGGTAAGTTCTTGGGCAACGAAAGTAAAGCCATGAACGAGGTCCAGGAGTACTGTGGGCCACACCCCAAGGAAACAAGAGCTGTCAGCAAGGTCAGAGCACTAAGGTGGACTTGGGGATGGACCCAGAAGTGAGGCAGAATGAAAGGCAGAGAAAGACTGTGAAGAAGCTTGGAGTTGCTGGACCCTGTTAAGCCTTTGTTCTGAGAGGGAGTCCCTCTTCCCTGTGGATATTCTGCACGTGGCCTGTCTGGTCCCCAGCCCACTGGGTGAGACCACCTGGTGACCCACCTCTTGGCACCTGCAGCAGAGCTGATCCTCAGTCATTGACCTGACTCTTGATTCTAACTGATTTTGACTGGTTCACCACCTCTGACCACAGAAGTGATACACTTTGAATTTTTGTCATTATAAGCAGTCATGCAGGGCTAATGGGAGCAATTTGGCAAAATGCATTAATAACCTCAAAATATTCAAAACTTCTAGCCTGATAATCGTCCTTCTGGGAGTCTAGCTAAGGAATCATTAGAGATGTGGACAAGGATTTTGCTCAAAGAAGTTCATGACAGTGTAATTTCGAAGAGAAAGCAACAAACAACAAATTGCTTAAATGTTCCGTGAAAGGAATATAGTGTGTGTAGAAAGTTCCCTATATTGTGAAATATGATGCAGTCACTGAAAGTGATTACAAGGATATTTTGAGCGGCGAGATGCCCATGACATACAATTGCATTAAAGAAAAAAAAAAAAGAATATCTGAGTTCTTGAGTTTGATGTTTGCTACTTATTTGTTCGTATATATTTTCTACATTTTCTAAAATTTCCACAATAATAACACAATACTTTTAGAATCAGAAGAAAAGAAAGAACTGCTGCTGCTGCTCTTCGGGCCTTTAAAGACGGTTTCCTGAAACCCGTGTCCTCATTAACCCCACTGAGGTTCACAAAGCCGGCGCCACGCGTTCCCCGTCAGACCTTGCCTGGCACAGCCCAGCGGGAAAGTTGTGTGTTTGGCTCTAATTCCAAATCCCAATAAAAACATCACAGCTGTTTTTCTTCTGAATTCTTGTCACTGCAGAAGAGAAAGCTTACCCCACGTTTTTGATTCTCTGCTACACTGCCAATGTCTCTTTCATGCAAATACTAAATATACTTTAATAGATCCAGATTATTACTGATGTAACCCAAGATCTGGATAATATAGGCACCATCAGCTGAGTTCTCAAACTCTGAGTTCGGTACTCACAAGTCTCTACAAAGCATGGGGGACACGAATCCAGTTCTGCCTTGAGAACTGTCTCAGTTCAGAATGGAAAAGCACATTCAACTTGGCTTAAATTATAAAGGAAATTTATCGTTTCACAGAAACACAAAGTCCAGAGGTAAGCAGACTTTAGGCTCAGTTTGATCCAGGGGTCCATGGTGATATCAAGGCCCTCGTGCCATTTATTTCTACTATTTCCTTGGCTCAGTTTCATCCTCAGTCTGGTTTCCCTTGGGGCTGTAGCAATCCAGGGAGGTGAGCCTCTATCCACAGGGCCCTGCTCAGAAGGGAGGATGCCACTGTCCCAACCTTCCCAGCTGGAATACTGAGATTAGATCTGACTGACCAGGCTCCACTCAGGTAGTCACACTTGAACTATGACACAGAGATGAAATGCATTGATTACCTACACTATCGTGTGCCCTGAATCAAGCAGGGGTGACGGTAGTCAGTTCCACAGAATCATATGGACCCCCACGCAGAATTCAGGACTCTAGACAGTGGAAGATGAATGCCCACATCCCCACAAGCGTCCACCATGGGAAAATTTCTGTTGACATTTCTTTTGGGAGAATAGCTTAAGGTTGCTTTGCAAGTATCAATTACAGACATGGACGTTTCAACTCTAATAATTTAGTCAGCAAACCATTAATTTATAAATATAGTTAAATAAAATATGTGTAATTTGTCATTGTTTCTGGCACTTCAAGAAAATAAATGGTTTAAAGAACATTGATTCAAAATACTTGAGTGGCCAAGGAAACAAAGATTAGAAACCTAGTTGTAGCTTTTCTTTTGGGGTAGAAAATAAAAAGTGAGTTCAGTCAATAGACCCATGAAATCCATCTGTGAGAAGAGACTCTTTCCTTGGGAATCTCACCTGACTTTTCTCAAGTTCACCCCTCTGACCAGATGCCTGCCCTTCCCCTCCCTTCTCTGTTAACATTCCTTCTTAGATGTCCATGGTCCTCTGACATGCCCTCCTCTGGCAAGGCTTCCCAACCTTCTCTCCACTTAGTGGAACCCATGGTTCTCTCCTGTGTGCTCCTGCACTTGCTACATTATTCCGGGGTGCTGAGCTCCCATCTGTTACCCTGTAGACTGTAATAACCAGGGGGTCCAGGGACTGGGATGAAGAAGTGAGAAGAAGGACAGTGATCATGAAAACCTCCTGTTGGTGGTGGTGGTGGTGGTTTAGTTGTAAGCATCTAGAGGTTTACTTTCACGCGCTGGAGAAGGAAATGGCAACGCACTCCAGTGTTCTTGCCTGGACGAGGGACGGGGAAGCCTGGTGGGCTGCCGTCTATGGGGTCACACAGAGTTGGACACGACAGAAGCGACTTAGCAGCAGCAGCAGCAGAGGTTTACTACTATACAGTCTTAAGGAAACACAGGACTTAAATGGAACTCACTTGTGTCTGAGACTTTGTGATCCCATGGACTATACAGTCCATGGAATTCTCCAGGCCAGAATACTGGAGTGGGTAGCCTTTCCCTTTTCCAAGGGATCTTCCCAGGGACCCCGGAAAATGTTTTATTGAGCAAAATCGTGTCTCATTTCAGAAAACATTTCCAAGCCAGAATCAACCTCTCCCCCCACTCCTGCCTCTCTCTCTCCTACGTCTCTCAGCTACAGGATGCCCTCCCTCCCGCTCCACCCCAAGAAAGCTGCTCTGGCCACAGTCTGTTGGCACCTTCTGGCCCAAGGCACGGGAGGCCCCTTCATCTTTTGCATCAGGGATCAGCAAGCTATCACTTACAGGCCATATCCAGCCTGCCACCTGCTTTTGTGTGACCCATGAAAATAGTTTTCACACTTTGAAATGGTTGGCCAAAACCATGACAAGAAGAATGCAATTTCATGACATGTGAAAATGACATAAAATTAAAATGGGGGCCTCTGTGGAGGGTCCACTGATGTTTTCCTGGAACACGCTCGCTCACGGACATAGTACCCGTGTCTGCTTTCCCGGCTGCAGCAGCGGAACTGAGCAGTTATAGCAGATGCCTTCTGACCTGCCAAAGCCAGAAATATTTACTCTCTCGCCCTCTGCAGAAAATGTTTGCTAACCCCCACTTTAGATGTTTTAAACTGGGCTCTGCTCTGAGAAGTCAGACGTATCAGTGACCTTTCTCTCTCTCTGACTCCACCAGCGACAACTCAGTGTGGCAGACTAGACAAAAGAGACCCGCTTTCTCTCTCTCCTGTGGACAGCTTCCCATACTCGCCCTTGGGGAGGAAGTTTCTGCCAAGCCCAGGACCAGGTTTAGAGACTCTCACCTTGACAAGGTCACCTATGAAGGGCTGAAGTTTCAGAAACTGGTTCGTTCCTGGGCCCAGAAGCCCCGCCACACTCCAAAGCTGTCCATCATCTTCTCCCCTCTGGAAGCAGGAAACTGTCCTTGGGAGCCCCAGACACCAAGGCTCTTCCCCTCTTGGCAAGTCTGCCACAGCCCTTACAGTTTCTGGACTTCAAACGTACTCTGACCACCAAAGGCAGCCACCAGCTTCAGAAAACTCATTTGAAATTGAAAAACGGGGATGAAATCACCTACCCGACTGTCTGAACGAATGCCGTTCTTCCTTTACAGACTAAGGCAGAGAGTTGAAGTTGCTATTCAAACTGGAAAGTTCCTTTTGATGGTTTAAACAAGGAGAGGAAATGGCTTCAAGTGTGTTCTTCGAAGCTAATCAAGTCTGTGGTGTTCCTCAGCCCCACTGTTTGGATTCGTGGGAGGGAGGCCCTTGTTTGAAAGACATCCTAGAGAACATGTGTCTTAGCCTTGGCTTTGAAGCAGTTCTCAAAGCTGGCGGAGTCCCTGTCAGGCCCTTGTGAGATGTACTCAGACTTGAGCTGGCTTTGTGGCCTCCAGGCTGGGTCACTTACAAGGGGATCTTGTGATGGTGAGGTTGTGGGCAGCCCCGAATGTGACCCCCCTCCCCTACTTCAGCTGTGCAAACTCAACAAAACCATTGCCTTCTCTGAGCCCCAGGCTCTTCCCCTGTGGAATGAGACTCTTCAGAGTGTACTGCAAAAGACTTTGCAGATTAAGTAAATGATGTCAAGTTTACGAGCACACAGATTGTACATAATACGTCGTAAACCAATATTGAAACAGCAGTGAAGCAAGCATCTTGTTTCCCTTGGGAACTTGAGCCCTCTGGAAATAGAAAGGTAAACTTTGTGTTTTCTTACCACCTTTGCTTAAAAAACTGACAAAGCCCATCTGCTAAGCTTCCCCCAACACACACTAACAACTACCACCAGCAAACAATAACGAAACTGGGACAGGTGCGGCGTAGTTACAAGGTGTTGGGGCAAATGCTTTACATCCTTATCCACTGCATTCTCATAACAGCCCTGGAAGGCAGGTATCAGTACTGTGTTTTCTCACTTCTCAGGTGAAGACCTGAGGCAGCTAGTAAGCTGGGAAAACAGGATCGGAACCCGTAACATAAACCATTTTTCTATACTGTCTTCAGTAAAGAGACAAACAGACATGAACTTGGGCAAACTCTGGGAGATGTGAGGGACAGGGAAGCCTGGTGTGCTGCAGTCCGTGGGGTTGCAAAGAGTCAAACATGACTTGGCGAATGAACCACAGCAACGACAAAGAGACAAACAATGGGTAGATGTGTGGACAGCTAAGAGAATGACTAAATGAATACATTAATCCCTTACATCCAGGCTGCCCAGTCTAACAGCATTTGCAGAATTTTAGAGAAACAGTCTGCTAAGGGCTGGCTTATAGACGATGCAGATGAGGTGTTCAGGGGAGATGTGTCTGCCTCCTGTGTCCATCCAATGCAGCAACTCAGCCCACTGTCCTATCCAAGCCCTTGAAAGCAAAGGTCAAGGTGCCAGAGAAAGGTCCAGAGGTGAGGGCTCAGAAATGTGACCAAAGGGACAAGCCCATGTGATGACAAGCAACCAGGCTGAAAACACATGTGAATCCGCCGCCTCAGCAGTCCTGAGACCCAGCCCCTTCAGAGCCCTTCTCCAATCTCCTGGCAACACCACCTCCTCCCTTTTATTTCTCTGGTCCAAGGGGAGGTCACTGATTCCTGCAGGTACTAATCTCTGAGCCACCTCTGTGTACCCACTTGTGCTCTTTCATTCTTCCCATATCCAGGTAACCCATCTCCTATATTGCTGTTATTCAGTTGCTAAGTCGTGTCTGACTCTGCGACCCCAAGGACTGCAGGGCACCAGGCTTCCCTGTCCTTCGCTGTCTCCTGCGGTTTGCTGGAGATAGTTTCAAACTTAACTGGAGTTTGTTCAAACACATGTCCATTGAGTTGGTGATACCATCCAACAATCTTATCCCCTGTCGCCCCTAATTTCCTACATTAAATCCCCTCCATTTGAAATACTTAGTGTGACTCCAGGTTTCCTAACTGCCTCACCCTTCCTCCTGACTTAGCCTAAATGAGTCTCAGGTCCTTGCAACCAAAAGTTCCTTGACAATAACAGAACGGGTTTGTGACTTGCCCTCAGGTCTGAATTCAGGTCATCTTGTTCTTGTCCAAGATCCTTGTTCTCCTCTCTGCACCCTTGGGTCATACAGACCAAAAAGAAGTGTGTGGCATGAATGCGTGAGCATGCCAGCAGCCACAGGCACTGAGTATTCTCACTCACCCTCTCTCCTTGGACCAACAATAGGTTAACCCCTTGCTTCCTGAAAGAGTTTAAACTACCCATCCTTCAGCAAAACACACAGAGACTAGGCTCTTGTCCAAACTCCACTCACAGCTCTGTCTGCAATTTCCTCTGGACAAAGAGCCTGCACTACCCTTTTACTGGAGAAGATTAGTCTTCTCAGCCAGGTGACAGGCGCCAAATGGGAGGTGAAGCGCTCTGCCCTCTCTCTACCATCTGTTAGCATAACCCCAAGCCATTCTCAGGTTTGTGCTGAACCCGCTTAGCTTGTTCTGAGCAGGCTGCCAATGCTTTGATTGCTTTCTCCGGTGTGTGCACTCTGAGGTACCCTGCATTCTGGCCTACTTCTCCTGCCTCTTGGGAGGAAGCATCTGATGTGATAACGTATCAACTGGCTGAGCAGAGATCCAGAAAGGATAGTGGTGATGGTAGACAACCAAAATCAGCATCAGGGCTGGGTTTTGCACATTCAGGACTGTTTCTTATTACTTTCTAGGCTGCTGTTTGGAGAAGGCAATGGCACCCCACTCCAGTACTTTGCCTGGAAAATCCCATGGATGGAGGAGCCTGGTGGGCTGCAGTGCATGGGGTCGCTAGGAGTCAGACATGACTGAGCGACTTCACTTTCACTTTTCACTTTCGTGCATTGGAGAAGGAAATGGCAACCCACTCCAGTGTTCTTGCCTGGAGAATCCCAGGACGGGGGAGCCTGGTGGCTGCCGTCTATGGGGTCACACAGAGTCGGACAAGACTGAAGCGACTTAGCAGTAGCAGCAGGCTGCTGTTCACATGTTCTCAGCCTGGGATGTCATGAATATATGGCCGTAGGGGCTGAGTTGAATTTAATGAGATGGCCCTTTATTGCTGCAAAAATATGACCTGACAAACTCAACATCTGTCTCTGTGGAAACTGAGGAGGGACCCAAATCTAACCACAGAATGGGGCCCAAAGTCCCATGCAAATACTTTCCTTTAGATCTGTTTAGGGGAGAATAGAAGGTAGGGGCCGAGACCCACCCTACCCAGGACATCTGTACCATCTCATTTATGCATCTCCTGAATAAGGTGAAACAGACATCACTGCCCAGGGCGATTACTTCTCTTCGAATCATTTTACACCACTGACATGACAAGAGCAAAGAGAGGCAGGAAATTCAATCCCTTCCAATGTCTGCACAGAAGATTAACCACCTCAAGAAATTAGGAAAGTGTCTTCATAACAGTGACAGAAAGACATTGCTATTCAGTACGTTAATGAAAAATCCATTGATGTTTGGCATTTATCAAGTGTCAGAAATTAAATTTAGCTGTCCTGTGATTTAATTAGCAGTAACCAGTTAAGCCAGCAGGTAGCTGCTATGGTTCAGGCAGATGCCTTCATCTGCATATCTTTTACCAGATAACATGAGGGAAAGGAGTGGGAGGCACAGAAAGCTTAAGGAGAAGGTGGTGTTTCAACCAGACTTTGAAGAAGTTTGACATCTCAAAGGGGATAAGCTCGGTTTAGGAAGAATGAAGAGCACGTTGCAAAGGGAAGAGAGTTAAAAGAACAAGACACATTCTCAGAATAGCAAATAGCCCCGTTTGCCTGGAGAGTGATGGGGAGATGAAAGGCGAGGCAGACAGGAGATGGGCTGTGAAAGTCTCAAAGCTAAAGCAGAAATCATTATGTAGAAATGGGGAGCAGTTAAAAGCTTTGGGGCAAAAACCTTAATATACATATGTTTGCAAACGTATGTTTATATATATGAATACAAAGGAAACATACTGACAGATAACTGTAGCTACTGCTGGAGAGAAGAGTGGCCCTGGATGGAGCAAACAGACCTTCTCTAAATTGTATTGCTAGAATGTTTACCAATAAATGAATGCATTGGTAATTAAAATAATTTTATACATTTTAGACAAATGTCCTAAGGCCACAAATTGACCCAACTTTGCTCAACCGTAAGAAACACAGCTTACTTCTTTCTTCGTGTAGTCAGTTGCTCAATCATGTCAGATTCCTTTGGCCACCCCATGGCCATGGCCTGCCAGGCTCCTCTGTCCATGAGATTTCCCAGGCAAGAATACTGGGGCAGGTTGCCATTTCCTACTGCAGGTTTTTTCCTGACCCAGGGATCGAACCACCGTCTCCTGCATCTCTCACGTTGGCAGGCCAATTCTTTACAACTGTGCCTTGACAGATCTAATTCTTCTGGCCATCCTGCATCCCTCTGACTGACAGAGAGCAGGAGCTGGAGAAACAGACAAACATTAAACTTTCCAATCAATAGTGTCTTGGTCTCTGACAGTTTGATGGTCTTGCTAACAATGAGCCCTTTCTGATACCATCTTCTTCTCTCTGATTTCTTCCTTCCTGCCTCTGCTCTTCTCTGAAAGAGAAGCTTTCCTGCACTCATGGTAAGAAGAGAAGGGGGCTTTGAGCCTAATAGGATCCTTCAGGTCATCCTGGTCTGTCTCAGTGGCCAGCCACACCATCTGGTCTTTGGGGTGGTCATGCTACCACTGAACAGGAGGGAAGGGGCAGGGCACGACCTTTAAAAGAATGACATAGCCCGAGGACACAGCATAAACTGATTAGAACCATGTAGTTCCAAGATGGTGGATGAGTCGACTCTCACCAGACCACGAGCCTCAGCATATGCTCAATCATAACACATCAAGAAGCTAAATGACATACCCACAAGTGCTTTGACAGTTCCAAGGCAACCATAAAGGTCAGGAAGTGGTGGTTGTTGTTGTTCAGTCACTAAGGCGTGTCCAACTCTTTGCGACCCCATAGACCGCAGTGTGCCAGGCTTCCCTGTCTTTCACCATCCCCTGGAGTTTGCTCAAACTCATGTCCACTGAGTCAGTGATGCCATCCAACCATCTCATCCTCTGTCACCCACTTCTCCTCCTGCCCTCAATCTTTCCCAGCATCAGGGTCTTTCCAATGAGTCAGCTCTTCCGGTCAGGTGGCCAAGTATTGGAGCTTCAGCACCAGTCTTTTCAGTGAATATTCAGGGTTGATTTCCTTCAGGATTAACTAGTTCGATCTCCTTGCTGTCCAAGGGACTCTCAAGAGTCTCCTCCAGCACCACAGCTTGAAAGCATCAGTTCTTCGGTGCTCAGCTTTCTTTGTGGTTCAACTCTCATACCTGTACATGACTACTGGAAAAACCATAGCTTTGACTATACAGACCTTTGTTGGCAAAGTGGTAGTAAGTTAAAACGAGGTCTGAAGAGTGATTTCTAATGAGTAGAGTGGCAATCCCAAAGCCTAGCTCAGTGTGCTCTGTGAACACCCCTCGTACCTGCTCTTACACCCCCAGCCGCACCGTCGCCTTCTGAATGACCAGCAGAGCATTTCCATCCTTTGTTTCGCCTTAATCAGAAAAGCCTCTGAAAACTCTCTGCTTCTCAGTCTCAACAGCTTAAGGGCTGTCTCTCAGAGAAGGAGGGGGTGCTGGTCCCCCAGGCTCTCTCGGACAATCCTCAAATCTCAGCCCTCACTCCCAGTCCTTTTGTGACGTAAAGAGGTATCTTGGGGTTGATCAACCCCAGTCTTCCGCATCCCTCTAAGTCCTGCAGATGGCTGGGGGCTCTGTCCCTCTGCACTTTGGAAGAGCAGTGGAGTTGCTTGTTTGGGATTGAACAATGGCTGAAGAGCAAGGGGCCACTTGGGGCGTCAGCTGCCTGTACTCAGAAAATATCAGGCCAAGGCACAAAGAGACGAGGTCAGGATCCACACCAAGGACGGAGGTCACTTTACCTGCCAGCCTCGGAGTCTCTTTCCTGGCTCAGCTCCAAGTATCCAGAATCCCTGAGCAGCAGAGACAACAAAAGGAGATTTGTTTGTTCAGGGTTATAGTGAGGGAGTGATCTGGAAGAGCCAGAGAGCAGCTGGGCCTCTCTGCCTGTGGCTTAGAAGTTGACTTTTCCCGTTGTAGTAAAAAATAATTCATCTCTTCTTGAAGTGACAGGTGGCTGGACCAGTTTCTTTGACTTTCAGCAAACACAAGAAGCCCCATGCACAGAAGGAAGAAATTAGTCAATGCAACATTTGGGACCCAGTTCTTTAGCAGCCAGACAAGAATTAAGAAAGAGGCACAGGCTTTCTGAAGAATCTTTTTTTATGGCTTCCAGAAAACACATCCCAACTTAAGCCTATTACTTTCACTTTTGACTGACAGAAAACCCAGAATAGGACTTTTCTGGTGGTCCAGTGGTTAAGAATCTGCCTGCTGAGGCAGGGGACACAGATTCAAACCCTGATCCAGAAGATCCACAAGCTGCTGAACAATTAAGCCGTTCACCACAACTACTGAGCCATATGCCTTAGAGACCATGCTGCACAACGAAAGAAGCCACCGCAATGAGAATCCTGTGTTCACAACTAGAGAAAGGCTGTGAACAGCAACAGAGAACAAAGACCGAGTGCAGCCAAAAATAAATAAATAAAAAGAAAAAAAAATTTTTTAAGAAAACCCAGAATAGACTCATTAGGACAAAAAAAAAAAAAAAAAAATCCCTGGTATAGAACAGAAGAATTTGAAGCAAGCATCAGGCATGGGCTGATCCAGGGTTCAAATGATATCACCAGCAAGCTCTTTCAGTATCTAAGTTTGGCTCTCTGTGTGTGCTCCCCTTTCTTATTTAGTCTCTCCCCTCATGGCTAAAAATTGACCATCAGAAACTTCTGGGACCTGGGACTGTGTAATTCCAGGTTCAAATTCAGTGGGCACGGGAAGGTGGAAGAGACCTTTGTCCTGGCATTCACAGCTATGAAAATCAAGACAGTCTGTCTGCACTAGCTCCATCTGGAGACAACCTTGAACCAATCATTGACATCTAGAGAAGGCAGTATACCAACTGGTTTGAGCCTGGGTTATATGTCCCAGCCTGACACATAACTGAGACTGAGGGAATGACAATCCATAAACACAGTTGGAGCTGTTGCCGGGAGACCAAGGAGGGAGATGCGGATGCAAGAGAAAACAGCCATGGTCCTTTACAGTTACTAACTTTTAATGAGCTCCAGCTGTGTGCTGGGGCTTTCCATGCCATCATCTCACTTATCCTCTCAACACCACATCCTTATTTTACAAATGACAAAGCAGGGTCAGCGCAACAAAAGAACTTGCCCCATGTTACCCAGCTCATGAGTGGCAAAGGTGGGATTTCAAACGGGGACTCCTAAGCCTGTGCTTTCAATAGCTACGTCCTCTGTGCAGCCTGTTGGAGGCCCATCAAG
>NW_020191587.1:0-10503 GCF_002263795.3 Bos taurus
AAGTTAATTTGTTGCTTTGCATATAGTACCTTTTTTTTTTACTTTCTTTTTTTTTAATTTAATTTTATTTTTAAACTTTACAAATTGTATTAGTTTTGCCAAATATCAAATGAATCCACCACAGATATACATGTGTTCCCCATCCTGAACCCTCCTCTCTCCTCCTTCCCCATACCATCCTCTGGGTCGTCCCAGTGCACTAGCCTTTTTTAAGATAGTAAATGAGATTATGTATGTAGGGAGTGTATTACGGTGCCTGTCAGTAAATGAGAATTCGGGATGAGTGAAGTGCTTCATAAATACATAGGGAAATAAAGTATTTAATTTTCTCCTGGCATCTTTGCACAGCACAAATGCCTCAATAAGGTGGCTCTCTTTCACAGTAGTTCATCTGTGTCTGTGCTGGGAGGTATTAGGACCCGTCCTTTGCTTTAATTGTTGGGCCCTCAACAGTAGCACAGCGTCATGGTCAAATATTTACTCAAGAATGTGGTACATCTTTTTGGCTACATGTCCAAAATATCTACCAAACCCACCATCTCTTCTCTATCCCTAAAGACACTGCCCTAATCCAGGGCTCCATCTGTGACCTGGTCTCATGTCTTCTAACAGCTCTCCCTGACTCTGGAGTCGCTCCTCCACCTCCTTCTCTACACGGTTCTGGAGGATTCCACTGTAATCTCTTGTGTAATTTCCGTGGTTAAAAGCCTTTGACTCCACATGATTTAGGGATTTTAAATCCCATAGGTATATTTGCCTTTTCCTTGATAATCTTTGGGCTTTCCCACCAGTCAGCTTTTGGGCATGTTATTCCATTGGCCTGGAATTCCCTGCCTGATCTTTCAGCCTGGTGAAATCCTTGTGAAATTTTAGTTTTGAGCTGTCCGTGACTGCTTGCTACTGCCAATGGCACTTTGAATGAAATCTCCACCCTAGCTCTTAACAGCTGTTCTGGCCCCCTGCTTAGACCTTAAGTACAAAATCTAGGTTCTGCTTATCCTTGTTACATGTACTAGGTTATATTGCCTTAGTCTTACTTGTTCTCTAACAGTCTCCTCAGTCAGACTTCCAGCTGCTTGAGAGCAACAGTGATGGTTTAATCACCTTACCATCTGTAAGACCTCACACAGAACCTGGTCCAGAGTGAGGGGTCAATAATGCATGTTGCTGAGTGTGTTTGCTGTGGGCCGTGGAGTCAGGGAAGAGAGACTCCCGTTTTCAAAAGCAGAAGTCTGTTCTCCACACTGATGGGACAGGCATGACGTGCTCCCTCCTCTTTTATTTCTTTCCAGCTATGGGAGGCCAAGGGTCCCAAGACCAGGCTGCTTGTACTGCAAACTGCTCTGCCCTTTTATGCACTGCCTTAGAGAGAGCTTATCCCTGCCTCTTTAACATGAAGTGTTGAAGTTATTTTAATCTTGTTAATCGTAATTTATTTTGGGTAGTCAGCCAAACACTGATACATGTGTCTTAAACCAGTGGTTCTCATTTTTTTTTTCTCCTAATGCCTTGTCCTAGAGTACACTTGAGAATTTGTCAGACTAGCATGTGGAGGAATGCAAAAGGGTTCAGAAGTCTCTAGAGGTCAGCAACAGAGCCCCTCTCTTCCTCTTAGCCAAATGAACTCACTCTGTAGGAGTAAAATACTCAGAACTGCATTAGTGAGAGCCTAACCCTCACCATACACAGGAATATGGTTTTATTTTAAAGACCATTTTAGGCATCACAGTGCATGTATTAGGAATTGCAAAGATAAGTGCTTTGGAAAATATGTTATCTGAGGAGGGTGATATTTAATGTTCTTTAGCAAAGGTAAGACTTGTGGCAACATGGTTTCTATCTTCTAGTATTTGTCTTAGGAAATTGGTATCAAACACGCCCTGTGTGTTTTTAGGAGATGAAATTTGGTCCTATGGATGAGTGAAAAAAGGAGGAAGATTTTGGCTGCAACCAAGAGGTGGTGTGTGTACCCTGCTAGGCCACAGTGGGTGTGTTGCTGTCACTTCAGTTGTGTCTGAGTCTGTGCAATCCTGTAGACTGCAGCCTTCCTAGCTCCTCTGTCCATGGGATTCTCCAGGCAAGAACGCTAGAGGGGGTTGCCATGCCCTACTCTAGGGTCTCTTCCTGACTGAAAGATCAAATCCGTGTCTTCTATGTCTCGTGTGTTGGCAGGCGGGTTCTTTACTACCAGCGCCACTTAGGTAGCCCAGGCTACAGTGGGTAGGAGATATAATTTTGTTATCACTACATCTCTGTCCGTTGAAAGTTAATATTCACAGAGAAAGGCACCAAGACCCAGAAAGTATCCTGCCTGAGGTTGCTCAGCTCACTGGGCAGGAAGGACGGGTGCCCAGGCCTGAGGTCTTTCCCCTGCACCTCTCTGTCTGCTGTGGAGCTGAGCTCTTCACTAACCCCTTGGGTCATTTCTGTGTCTCCCATTACTGTCTGGCACAGGGTCCAAGGCTGCACCAAGTGACCTTTAAGACCCCTTTCAAACATCAGACCCTACTTTTAATTCAAACCAAGGAGAAAATGAACTGGTCTTAGTTAGCTTCACTCTGCTTTTAGTCTCTTCCCTGCCCTGAACCAATCGACTCATCTATTCTTCCTAGAGTTGCCAAAGAACCGTCTGGAAAGCACATTTCTCAGTTTGTATCCCTTACTGCTCCAAAATCTTGAGCAGTTCCCATCTGCGTAGGGGATAAATAAAATAATATGGAATAAATTAAAAAAAAAAAAAAAGGTACATTTCTCTTTTCTAAGCCTGTTTGCTTTTATCTTCAGTCCCATTAAGCCCCTTTGCAGAGCCTGCCCTCCTGGGAAAGCATTTTTCTTAAATTCCAATGCTCTCTACTTTCTGGAACCTGGCTCTTGTCTCCTGCTGAAATGTGTTCCTCCCTGAAAACTCTCCTTGAATGCTATTCATCCTTGAAGGGTGTCTAACTCCAGTGCATGTGCCCAACCACTAGTGATGCCCAGCCACTAGTGATGCCCAACCGCTAGTGATGCCCAACCGCCCGCCCGTGATCCTTAAGGGTGTCTAAGGTCAGCGCATTGGCCAAACTGCAAGTGACGTTTGAGGCTGTGTGTAACGTCAGCGCATGCGCCCAACCCCGCCCCCCCACCCCCCCCACCGCCGTCATTCCCCAGGGCCAAGACTCCTGAAGGGTGTCTAACGGCAGCGCATGCGCCCAACAGCCAGTGATGCCCACGGCCAGGAATCCTGAAGGCTGTCTAACGTCAGCGCATGCGCCCAACCGCAAGTGCTGTCTGAGGAGGTATCTAACGTCAGCGCATGTGTCCCGCAGCAAGTGATGTTTGAAGGGTGTCTAACGTTACTCATTGGAAAAGACTGATGCTGGGAGGGATTGGGGGCAGTAGGAGAAGGGGACGACAGAGGATGAGATGGCTGGAATGCAGACGACAGAGGGTGAGGTGGCTGGATGGCATCACCAACTCGGTGGATGTGAGTTTGAGTGAACTCCGGGTGTTGGTGATGGACAGGGAGGCCTGGCGTGCTGCAATTCATGGGGTCGCAAAGAGTCGACACGACTGAGCGACTGATCTGAACTGAACTGAACTAACGTTAGTTAGCACATGCACCCAGGCACAAGTGGAATCTGATGTTTGAAAGTGTGGAAGAATTATCTGTCTCAGACATGCATGCACCCCGTTGTTCGTGGTTTTGGATTGTATGTGCTCTCATCTTGTCTCTTCACTAAACTGTGAGTTTCCTGAGAGCAGGGTATAGATCAGAGTCTTTCCTGTCGGTCCCTCCCTCCCTCCTTGTGAATGTCTAAAGTGAAAGTGAAGTCACTGAGTCGTGTCTGACTCTTTGTGATCACATGGTCTGTAGCCTGCCAAACTCCTCCACCCATGGGGTTTTCCAGGCAAGAATACTGGAGTGGGTCACCATTTTCTTCTCCAGGGCAGCTTCCCGACCCAGGGATTGAACCCTGGTCTCCTGCACCACAGGCAGACTCTTTACTGTCTGAGCCACCAGGGAATGTCTAGTGCAATAACAAATCCACACTAGATAATCAGTTCAGAGCATCTCGAAGAATGATGACTTTTTGTATTTGCAAACGATTTCTCGCTTCCTACCAGTGGTGGTTGTGAGACACGACTCCTTTGAGAGTCCCCTTGAGACTGTCGCTAGAGACCGTATTTCCTGGGCGAAAGAAAACAGGAATCCAGCCAGAGTGCTCTCTATTGTACCACTTCCCGTACCTCTAGTAAAAGAACAACATCAATTCAACTGAATTATCACATGGAAAGCAGGACTTGATGCTGACAGTCTGAAACTCCGATAGTTCTTGACTTCCCTTGTGGAGCCCGCCCACCCAATGTTGAGACAGAATGGAACTCATTTGGAAAAGACCCTGATGCTGGAAAGATTTGAAGGCAGGGCGTGTTGTTAAGCAGAGGATCAGTATGAGACCCGGATAAACAAGAACAAAAAATGTCATTCAGGGTTAGCTCCCAGGATAGCCAAAACTGTTTTCAATATCATTGTTCTAGTGCTAATCCTGAAATGGGAGATTATGTGCGTTACTGACTGGATAGCCATGTCAAGACGGCGCTAGCTCAGTGGTCCTCGGACATCTGAATAATACGTCTGTGGGGAGTTTGGATGGAATGGACAGGTGAGGTCTGGTCGAGACAAGTGAGATGTATATTGCTGAGGTAATAGTTGCATGCTAGTATCCATGGCCGTTTGTTGCAAACAATTGGACACAACTTCAATACATTCTTGGCTTGGTGCTGATAATGCGAGTTTCTGAATCTGAAGAATACCTCACTAATCGGCTTCTCCCAGAAAATCTTTAACTCTATATTCAAAATGTGACATCTGAAATCATCTTTGTTTACACATATACGTTGTTTTAAGTCTTTTTGAGATATGAAAAGAAGAAAAACGTAAAAAGCTCTGTTTACAGTTTAAAAGCAACATAATCTGTTCTCTTTACCAAGTAACTGCTCAGTCTTTCAGGGAGAAACTTAATTCATCTTTTAACATTTTTTTAAAATATCCCTATAATTGTTTTCCTTTTTTATTAGCGTTGTTCATTTTTAATTATATGTAATTAATTATTTACTTATTGTGGTTTTTTATTCATTTTCATAAGGATTTCTTGTCTTTATTTTATTATTTGTTTTTTACTACCAG
This sequence comes from Bos taurus, assembly GCF_002263795.3. Lineage (NCBI taxonomy): Eukaryota > Metazoa > Chordata > Mammalia > Artiodactyla > Bovidae > Bos > Bos taurus. Next base: position 5,171 of record NW_020191587.1, read on the forward strand.
ATATGGTTCCAGCAAACACTCCTGCTTCCTATGAGTTTCAAAGCACATGAGGAAGACACTATCATCATGGAACATTCACACGACATACAATCAACATGCATAGGTCAATACTGAAGTCTACGATCTGCTCCACGGGAGTTATATTCTTTGGAGTTCCAAAGATGTGATAGTAGAAATTCTCTAGGTTTTGGTGCAGTCAGCTAACAAACCAAGGCACAGGCAGCTGACTGTATGTGAGCTCAGATCCATGCATACTCAAACCCCTTATCTGTAAAATTCAGACTTAAATCCTGCACCTCTCAGAAACGTCTCACGGGAAAACCATAAACACTCTCAGGCCAATCCTATACTGACGCCTCCCTTGGAATCAAAGTTGCCTACATTATATCTAATATTGCTGCGACAGAGTAATAGATTCAAGGATATTAGATCTGATAGGCACCTAGAAGCCAATTAAGACACACCACAAAAGTTATGGACCTTGCAGGTTTGGCTAGTACACTGTTACAGGCACTGCATTAACCTGGCGAGTGACTAAGACCATCCCTCCAAGAATAAAAGAAACACAAAAAAGCACACATAATGGGCAGTTTTGCTGTTGATGATCTGTTTATCAAAATAGCTAAGAATAAAGTAAGAGAGAGATAAATAGGCACAATTAGGAGAAAAGGGTAATAACATGATAAGATTCTCTACCACCATTATTGATTATGCGCACGAGTTTGGTTCCATAACGACCCAATAGCAACTCATGGAGAGATTAAAAAAATCTCCTCTCCTCCCCTTCCTATAGTCGCCATACAAGTGCAAGTAACAAATACAGGAGACAAAGAAATCCCACCTGTGTTCTATACATCCTTTATAAATTTTTCCATTTCATAAGTAAAGAAAATTTGCGGAAAGACTAGAGATTTCTTCTCTCCGAGAGACTGCGGAAATTGAGGAAGTTTGGCGATACCCAAGGGAACAATTTAACATTTCATGCAATAGATGGGCACAATAAAGGCACACCGAAACACGGGAGTATAGTGCAGATTATAGAGGTACTAACATAGAGTCTCATAGAACCCTAAGGTTTGAGGCTTTCTATCTTTAGAGGTCAATTCACCCACTCTGCCTCCTCCTGGAGCCATGAGAGACCTTGGTTGGGTAAGAACGCAAGAGGCAGCCAGTATACACAGAAGAACGGGTATACGAAAAAAAGATCTTCATGACCCAGATAACCATGAGGGTTGAACACTCACCTAGAGCCAGACATCCTGGAAAGCCAAGACAAGTGGGACCTGGTTTCTAAAATTGGGGAAAGGAGTATTGTGAAGGCTGTATATCGTCATTCCTGCTTGTTTAACTGTATATGCAGAGTGCTGCGCTAAGTTTGACTGTCGTCCCAGCAGTTCGTGTCCGACTCGTGTGCCGACCCTTCCATACAGGGAAGCACTGACATGCCGCCAACACAGCTTCCCGCATCAGCGCTGGGATTCTCCCAGGCAGAGAACACTGGACGTTGAGTGGTTGCCATTTCTTCGTCCAATGCATGAAAGTGAAATAGGGTAGAAGTGACTGTATCGCTCTCCTTAGATACAAGATTGGTCACGACACTAACCGAACTCCTAGTCGTTACCAACCATAATGATCAGTCGCAAGACTTCCCACCTGCGATGTCCCACTCAAATCCATGGGTGAAGGCTAGATATTCCATGGCTATAGAAAACTCTTAGCTTCTACCTATGTTGAGTGGTGTTGTGTCTGCTTATTTGCATCTATTCTCTGAATACGCACGAAAGTACATGAGTCATGAAAGAAAGAGTAGTGCGAGTGACTGAAGGAATTTTCAATCGCTCTTTTCTACGCTTGTTTTGTTCTTTGGATTGATACTCTTTCTTAGCGCATGTGTTCTTTTAAGAACTCGCACAAAGACCCCATTAGGTCCAAAGCAGTCAAACCTAACGGATACTCCCAATACGCTGTAGATAGTTTCCCATATGGAAGGACTGATTCTTCGAAGAGTTGATAGTGCTCACAATTGATTTTTGGTCCCCACATTTGAAGTGCAAAGGACTGACTCATTATTAAAGGTACGAACACCTAGAGAGGTGCGAGGGTAACAGAATCTCGAAAGAAGAAGGAGAAGGACAGTGATGAACACAGGCTAGTGAAAGAGTAGACTTGAGTAGCCAAATCAGCGCCAACAATCCAACCAGCTATAGTGAAACCACTGAAATTCTTTTTTGTAACAAAGCTCTGAGGGGAAAGATTGGTTGATGAAGTGATAATAAGAAACCTCTAAACTGGGCTGTCTCCAATCCTGCAGTCAGCTATTGATGTTGCTAAGATAAGTTCATAATAAATTAGAAGCTGAGCAACTATGTCATGTGAACTAACAACTTAATCTTTATTTATAGATGGTCTTGTTTGTGTTATATGGTCTTTCTTTTGAATTTATTAGTGTGAAAATACTGGGCCAGTGGATAAATGCAGTAAACAAAAACCTGGGTCTTGAGTGAACTCCTCATAGAGTGAGTGGCAGTGGCTGCTCTTGCTCTCTGAGTACAAGCATTTAAATTCCAGGTAGTTATATTCTGTTTTGCGCCTGAGATCGATGTCCACACCAGTGCTCTGAAGGAGACCTTGTCCTGATTTCTGGAGTATTGTTAATACTCATGAGGACACGAGGGCCTGATCTGGGAGTCAGGCCCCGGGTATCTGACTCTGCCACTGTTCTGGTGGGCAAGATTGAGTCAGAAATATCATCTCTTCAGTTCTCAGTTTTTCATTAATCAGAGGGGATTCAGTGGATTTAACAGAGGATTTTGTCAGCCTCACAGGGTTGATACCTTGAGGATCTTTGTTATATAGGAGGCTTTCCTGTGCATCTGGCTTATCCCAGCATCCCTTGACCTCTACCGGGCAGGACCGCATGCTCTCCTCCCTCTCTTCTCCACTCCGCCTCTCAGCTTTGCTTATCGCAGGTCTGTGGACGCCAAGTCGCCTACAAGAACGGTCTCATTGGTGCTCTACTACTTCGGAGCTCTGAGGTCCTCGGAATAGTTGAGTTATTTTCCCAATATGGGGAGGAACGAGTTTAATACATAAAAAATGGCGTGAATCCTTATTCTGAGCTGCATTCGATCACCGCATCGCCTAAGGATGCCACGCCTCTGCACCTCCTATGGTCCATCTAGTGGCAGTTTGTATTTTATTTGAGCCTGGCAAACTACCACCACTGCATCCAGCAGCAGGGGAGACGCCTCTTCCCATGAAGCTACTAGTTCATGGTGCATGCTTTGCTTGCAGTTGGTCTGTGGAGGCTCTCATGGCTCCTTTATGACAGCAAATGAGGAGTAAATGCGCTGTTTCCTCTTTCTGTGTCATGGAGCTTGGTCTCTGGTCTTGTGCTGCACAAGATTTTGTTTTGCCCTTCCACGACTGAGTCTCCTGTTTCCCCCAATCATGTGTGGGGGGGAGCTCCATAGAGTGAAAGTGTCTACGAGAGATCCTTCGTGGACGCCACATGTTCGGCGAGATGTGCACTGTGACTCTCCCGGAGTACCACTCGTGGATAGTTGGTGTTATTCTCAGTTGTCGTGAACAGACCTGGAGTCATGGGATTCCATAGCTTCTCACAAAGTGAGCGAGTAAATTTCTTTTCGGATGACAGTATTGTTTCTCCAGGTTTCGTGAGTTCCACCCTCCTCATGCTGGGCACCTGGATTTAAGCGTCTATGTTGAAGATTTCATTATCATTGTGGTATAGAAACCTTCCCTCTCCCTTGCGTGCACAGGTTGGAAGCTTCTTTGTCTCCTCTAGAATCGTCACTTTCTCAGGGGTATATGTTTTATTGATGACAACGTGGTGTTTCCATCTTGACAGCACTGTGGGTGTTGCGTTGTCTAATGTCCCCTCTCGAGATTCAACAGACGTGAGGTTGCGGAAAATTGGGTTTTGAGGCTAGTCTCTTTTTCAACTTGGGAGAGGTGAGTGCATGTCCGCTCTACTTCTGTCATCTTGAACCAGGATAAGTGCTATCATAATGTACTCATTGATCAGCACGTAGAGACATGGTCTGCGATATAGAGGAAGGTTATTCTGATCAGATAAGAATGAAAGGAGTTGAGCTGAATACTGACTCAACATATTGCGGTGTCAGACCCAAAGCAAGACAGAGGAATAAACAAAACTATTTGAAGTACCATGTATCTCTTTCGAAAGGTGTTGTAACTATATCTATATGAAAAAGCGAATATTAATCCATACCCTTTGGGTGTGGCGGATTCATGTTGATATTATGGCAAAACCAATACATTTGTAAAGTTTAAAAAATTAAATTGGGAATAAACTCGATTAACGAGAAAGTCTTAACACGAATTAAAGTTAAAAATTTATACCCCTGCTGATTGAATTTAAAACCATAGTAGCAATATAAAATTGGATTTATCAGTCGTAATTCGCTCCGCTTAAATAGCGTGATTGAGGCCAAGTACAAATGGTGCCTTGGTAGGAACATATTATCTCTTTTCTCTTTAATGGCATGGACAACAGAGTGTTTGATTACTTTATTCTTATCTTTTTCTTACATTGCTCAAAGTGTCTCTACGTGTTCTCACTCAAGTTCCCTCTTTTGTTATTGAATTATATCAACCAAAAATGTGAAAAGCACCAGAGCCACATGCATTTGAGTAACTCGTTTTTATCGACACACCTCAGGGAGATAATGATTCACATTTCTCGATTGACTCGCTAGTACGATATGATGCGTCTAGGATTCATATAAACTGCAGGATATTTTTTCAGCTTATTTGGCAAGGTTTCCAAGCAATTTCTAAACCCAGTTTTTGAGAGAGTGATCCTTAAAAAAAAGGAAGAATTATGTGACAGGCTGGGAGTTCACTCTGACTTTTAAATGATGGACAAGGATTCCAGTGTGGGAAAGTCAGTTAGAGCTTTCTTTTTTCTTTTTATTCCGGGTATTGTTAATGTATAAGTGGTTTGCCTTAGATTTAAATTTGTCTGTTATTGGCTCACTCATAGATTTTTATGACATTGCTGGCGTAGAGAAGACTGATTGAGTTGCTCTGCAAGGCTTCACTGGTAGAGGTTGTGTGTCGTGGTTTCTGTCGTCATCCTGGTAATAATGATACTCTCCCATGCTTATACCACTTTTTTATATGATTTAATGTCTGTCTTGCAATGACCTTTCGCAAGAAAGTCAGCTTATTTGATCATCCTGTACCTTTTTTTTTATTTTATGCCACTGGCCTAAAACAAGTAATCAATAATTTCCATCGTTGGGCGTACTAATATACTACACTCACCTCAGATCTCTCCCATTAGT